>NC_080732.1:14751849-14756849 GCF_019097595.1 Hemibagrus wyckioides | reverse complement strand
CACTGTCTCCAGTTATACAGTTATACACACACACACACACACACACACACACATGTAGGCATACATATAGAAGCCCACTGTCTCCAGTTATACAGTTATAGACATACACACACACACACACACGTAGGCATACATATAGAAGCCCACTGTTAGAAGCCCACAGATTTACATCAGGTGTGAGACCTGATGAAACCTTAGTTGTAATTTATTTGTCTGTGTGTGTGTGTGTGTGTGTGTCTCAGTGGTGGACATGTGATGATTGACGGAGACACTGATCTGGGCTACGTGGAGGACGGCACGGCGTGTGGCACTGACCGTATCTGCTTCAACCACAAATGCCTCCCGGTTCAGGATTTCAACTTCAGCACCTGCCCCGGAACCACCGACAAGATCATCTGCTCCGGACACGGGGTACGTGTGTAACGAGCAACACGCTCTAATCTTACAAAACATGCTAATTATATGTGCTCTGAGAATTTAATTTCAAAGCAGACCTGGATTTGAAATCTGACTGCTAGAAGGTCCTGACAGCGTCCGAAACGTCCGAATGAAATCTGACCTCGCATGTAACGATGCATGATGTGTGTGGCTCTTTGCAGGTGTGCAGCAATGAGCTGAAGTGTGTGTGTCACCTGGGCTGGGCAGGTGAAGACTGTAACTCTTCATCACCTCTCAGCTACCTGGTGGTCGGACCTACAGCGACATCATCAGGTAAATCATCATCATCATCTCAGTTCACTTCACAATCACTAACAGATACACTGTGTATTTTAAGTTGGATCGATTTCTGTTTTCATGTTCACGGTCAGCCAGTGGCCTTCACCAATCACAGACCAAATGTGTTTTCTTTATTTTCTTTGTTTCATAGCTTTCTTTTTCATGCCCTCATTCTTTGTCACCAGGCTCATGTCTTTTGCTGGAGTTTTCAGTGAGGTCAGATTTGAGGTTGTTCTTTGTTGGGTGTTGTCGTTCTTTCCTCCATTTTCTGCTTCAGTCCTCAAATGCTTTTTTGTTCATTGCTTGTTGATATGTCTGCTGTGTGTGTGTGTGTGTGTGTGCTTGGCATTTCCCAGTTTTTCCTTATTGTTTTTTATTCATTTATTTTTTTTGATTCAGTAAGTTATGTAATTGACTTTTACACTGTAATCAAATTTAGTATCAATGTCCCATTTGTCTACACATGTTCATACTTGCTTTTTATTTCTTCTTCTTTGGGCTTTTCCCCTCAGGGGTCTCCACAGCGAATCATCTCTCTCCACCTATTCCTATCTTCTGCATCCTCACCATTTACACCCACTAGCTTCATATCCTCATTTATTCCATCCATATACCTCCTCTTTGGCCTTCCTCTTTGCCTCCTGCCTGGCAGCTCCATGTCCAACATTCTCCTACCGATATACTCACTCTCCCTCCTCTGGACATGTCCAAACCATCTTAATCTGGCCTCCATAACTTCGTCCCTCTGATGTACTTGTTCCTAATCCTGTCCAACCGTGTCACTCCCAAAGAGAACCTCAACATCTTCAGCTCTGCTACCTCCAGCTCTGACTCCTGTCTCTTCCTCAGTGATACTGCCTCTAAACCATACAGCATGGCCAGCCTCACCACTGTCTTGTACACCTTCCCCTTGATTCTCGCCGATTATTTCCTATCACACAGAACTCCCGACACCTTTCTCCACCCATTCCAACCTGCCTGCACTCACTTTGCTTTTATTTCTAATACTCAAAAATGTATGGAGATTTGCCTAGCTTTACGGGAAAAAAGCACAACACGAGGTTGGCCTAGCTAGTGCATGCATTTATTATTAGCATAATACTAAAGACTTTTCTGACATATTTTCATTAGCTTTATTGTTTAAAACTGCGTAAACAGTGTTGTTTAGATCCCCTGTCACTACAACTTTACCACAAAAGTATACTGAAAGTTCTTTAAAGCCATTCTGTGCTACTCGGAAAAGTAGAAATCTGTACCATGTGTTTTAGATTTAAAAACTTTTATTTCTTTAGTGTTTAGGGTCTGCTTTGTCCAGATGAGTGTGTATGTGGGAGTGTGTGTTCATTGCTGCAGTAAACATGGCTTGTCCTTTGTTTTACTTACAGGCATTATCAGTACCAACATCATCATCGGTGCCATTGCAGGATCTATTCTGGTTCTGGCTCTTATATTAGCCATATCTGCCTGGGGCTACAAGTAAGTTATGCTAATCATCTGCACTTCTCTCTCCCTCTCTCTCTCTCTCTCTCTCTCTCTCTCCTTCTATCTTTGTTTCATTTCTTAAACACTCTTTTCTTATTAATCTTTCATGTTAATCTTTCATCTCTCCATCAACTGATCCCTAATCACTCTCACAGCACTACCACAAGTCATATAATTCACTTCTCTTAGGCTAAAATGCTAACTCTTAAAATTTCGCCCTGTCTTTGATAAAAGTACATTGATGCATGATTAATAATAGATAAATTGTCATGTCTATCATCCAAACTCCATTTAAAGACCCTTTTTGTTTAATTTATAGACAAATAAACAAAAACCTCAGACTCCTTACTCTAAGCCTTACTGCATTAGCATTGCTAGCACTGGCTAATAATGATGGCTAATAATGCTAGCTCTGCTGATATGGCATGAAAGTCTTGTATTGTTATTTCTATAGATCTCAGTAGTGCACTTTTGGACTGTTAAAACTGCTAAATACTAG
Source organism: Hemibagrus wyckioides (assembly GCF_019097595.1). NCBI lineage: Eukaryota > Metazoa > Chordata > Actinopteri > Siluriformes > Bagridae > Hemibagrus > Hemibagrus wyckioides. Next base: position 14,754,151 of record NC_080732.1, on the reverse strand, counting down.
AAGTATTTATAGATAATGTAAAATAGAAATAGTATATAAATATTTTAAATTAACTATATGTAATATATAAATATATTACATAAAATAAATATAATAAATATGTTAATATAACAAATTATTAAAAAATTATTATATATATATATATATATATATATATGTATTTTAATATGTCTTTATTCTTGATTATAAAGTGACATATTTCTTTTTTTTTGTCTTAATCAGGAACTACAGACAGCAGCAGTTTACAGAATCTGATGTACATCGAAGATTCTGTCGGTTCGTCCAACATTTTTAGAAATTTTATTGGAATACCGTGTGTATAAATATCCAGTATATATTTTCTGTATTTCATGTAGCAGTATTAATTCATACCCCGCTCTCATTCTTCAGACAAATGCCACCAGGTGATTATGTAAAGAAGCCGGGCGACGCCGACTCGTTCTACAGCGACGTGCCGCAGGGCGTGAGCTCCAACTCAGGCAGCAGCTCCAAGAAGAGGTCTGCTTACCTGTCTCACCTGCAGATCTACACCTCCATCCCATCCATCAGCCAAAACATCTCACTGTTCGGCTTCAGGTGTGCGCATGTGCCCATTTTCATCCTCATCATCAGCCTCAGTCCCGAGCAGCACAGTGATGACCAGTGCAGGGTAGTGTAGCTTACTTTCAGCTTTCTGAAAAGTTTTTGAATGCACATGGCTCAGTCCTAAATGTTCAGATGTTCATACAGTGTTGAAGTCAGTTTTGTAAATGGTCACCTGCCCATGAGTAGATCTTAATGCACCTGTTGTGGAATAAGACAGAAGACAGAGAAGATCCAAAAGTCTGGAGGGAGGCTTTGAGAATGATATGGCTCTATCTGACACCACTATGATTTTAAGCCATTACACTGATCCACCCTCAATAATGTCGAAACTGTTGATGATCTTTCAGCTGTTCTGGGTCGCCATAGTGGATCATTTGGTCCACGTATTAAATTTGGCACAGGTTTTATGCAGATACCTTTGCTGATGCAATCCTCCCATTTTATCCAGGCTTGGGACCAACACTGAGAGTTAGCTTTTCAGTGGCTGGGATTGCTCCCTGTCCAGGAATCGAACCCGATCCACAGCAATAAGGGCTCAGATCCTGCCACCAGATCACCAGGAGGCTTGATAATGTTGAAACTGATACCACTTAATATTATATAATTGATTAGTTACCTAGATTAGTATATCACAACATGTTTAGTTTTTAAGAATTTTACCTACACCAGGGGTGTCCAATCTTATCCGCAAAGGGCCGGTGTGGGTGCAGGTTTTCATTCCAACTGAGCAGAAACCACATCTGAGTCTACTGAAAGCCAAGATCAGTTGATTAGCCAGTTGGAATCAGGTGTAGCTCCTGCTTGGTTGGAATGAAAACCTGCACCCATACCGGCCCTTTGCGGATAAGATTGGACACCCCTGACCTACACTATCCATTTTCCTTTATTAAGAATTATTCCCTCATCTCACAAAAGATACGTTCTGAATACTACTTGCCCTTTAAATAACTTTTAAAACTTTTCATTTCCCATATGGGCAAAAACATTATATAAATATATTTTATATAAATTAACATCAAAAAATAGACACCGATCAGGCATAAAATTATGAGCACGGACAGGTAACACTGATGATCTCCTCATCATGGCACCTGTTAGTGGGTGGGATATATTAGGCAGCAATTAAACAATTTGTCCTCAAAGTTGATGTGTTAGAAGCAGGAAAAATGGACAAGTGTAAGGATTTGAGCGAGTTTGATGAAGGGCCAAATTGTGATGGCTAGACGACTGGATCAGAGCATCTCCAAAACTGCAGCTCTTGTGGAGGTGTTCCTGGTCTGCAGTGGTCAGTATCTATCAAAAGTGGTCCAAGGAAGGAATAGTGGTGAACCGGTGACAGGGTCATGGATGTCCAAAGCTCATTGATGCATGTGGGGAGAGAAGGCTGGTCCGTGTGATCTGATCCAACAGACGAGCCACTGTTGCTCAAACTGCTGAAGAAGTTAACGCTGGTTCTGATATAAAGGTGCCAGGATACACAGTGCAGGATGGGTCAGGGCTGTTTTGGCAGCAAAAGGGGGACCGACACAATATTAGGCAGGTGGTCATAATGTTATGCCTGATCAGTGTATATGTGTATTGATATCAGATGAATTATCCGTTGTTAAAAGCGAGGAGTAATTAAGGTTGCATTTTAGGAGCAAACATATTTTGCTATTCTTCAATTGACCCCCTTTTTACTTTCTTACTGGCTTCCATTCCACCATGTCGTCTTAAC
>NC_080732.1:14606849-14746849 GCF_019097595.1 Hemibagrus wyckioides | reverse complement strand
CAGGGAATACAGTGAGGGCAAGCCGGCAAGGATTTTTATTAGAACACAGCCCCCTTGGAAAAAAAAAACCCAAGAATTTTCCTGACTGTGCATTACAGGTTTCCTGAAACAGTACATTGTGCTCTCAAAGACAAAACTCAAATCATTAGCTAATGATTTGATCCTCATTGTTCCAGAGAAATATCTGTTGGGTGAACAGGGATCGCCAAACGTGGCTGAAAGAAAATGCGATTGAAGGATTTTTCCATTCATAGTGGGTCGCGTTGTTTAGATTCCTGCTAGAAGGAAAGACGAGCTCAGTGGCTTTTAATGGACGAGTTACACGTCATTAGATTGTGCTAAATACTTTCATTTACAGATCTCTCCATTTGGTTATCACTAACATTATCCTCTTTACTGCACTAGATACTCTTCAGCTCTTCTGCATGCTTCCTGTTCTGTGTGCTTGTCTCGTCTCGTGTCCTTGTCCTTGTCCATGTGTTTGTGACGTGATGGTTGAGCATCTCCCCCTATTCTCTGTATTCTCCGTGTTGCTTTCCAGGATCATCCTCAAAGGCTATACATTTGTAGTAATAACAAATGCGCCTGATCTTATCATAGAACATTCGTGTTAACATATTTTATCAACTCGTATTGACCTCCCTGACCTCTCGCACGATTCGAAAGTGGCCTAGACTGAGACTATTTAATGGAAGTAAGACAACGGAACTAATTCTAACGCTGCGTCTCTCGATACAGGACGCTGTCTCCTGCCAAGTCCCCAACCTCGTCCACGGGCTCAATTGCCTCGAGCCGAAAGTACCCGTACCCGATGCCACCGCTGCCGGACGAGGAGAGGAAGGCCAACAGACAGAGCGCCAGGGTGAGACTCGGATTTTACCGGGAAAAAAAACGTGTTTGAGTTTTTAGGACTGAGCTTTTCACCAGCAGATGGCGCTATATACTATCAGCACAGACACAACAGAGCAGAAAACAGCAAAATCACGTGGTGAAAGAGCGCCCTCTATGTGTGTTCACTAAATATTCCAATAACGCAGCTCGTCCACTGCAGCGCATCAGCTACACACACACACAGCTATAAACACACACACACACACATGATTTCTCCTTTTAAAGAACCCCTTTTACCTTGTCCTAAATGAATGTAGCTAGTCTGATTTATCGCTAGTCTGATTACTGTATGCATGAAATAAAACATCCACGATATTTTCGGTAAATAAATGAAATGAATCCGTCACATTTACAAAATCTAACGTCACTCTGTTCTCATTTCAGCTGTGGGAGACATCAATATAAAGAGGCTCCTTGCGGTCACTCTGCAAAATCTCCGATAAGGACTACACATTCCTCCGCTTTTATACAAACGAGAAAACAAAAAATATACGAAAAACTAATGAATTTAAACAGAAGATTCGAAGTCCTCCAGGATTAGCGGGTCCAGAGCGGGGAGAGAGAGCGCGGGGACGAAGAGCACGGCCGTCATCTTCTCATCGCAGTCGACCGTAACGAAACAGAGAGACTGGCTTGGGTCAATGGTCAAAGCCAGGCACTGCTGCAGTCAGTTACTCATCCGCACGAGGCAGGGGATATCAGACTGCTAACCCCGCCCCCTTTGATCCTGCCCTACCTTCCTTTTTTTGGGGCCGAACAACGGCCTGTCCCTATCTCCCTCCATCCCTCCCTCCCTCCCTCCCTCTCATCCAGCACCAATAATGTCTTGTGATTGGTGTCCTTGTAGCCATGTTGAGAGAAGGTCATCCAAAACCTGCTGGATGTTAACGTTTTTTTTCCCGAAAGCACGTAGAAACTTTCCACTGTATGCATGAGAATACACGTTTATCAACTCCTTGTAGTGCGACGACGACAACGACAATGAAAACTAATATTTTAACAAGCAGGCTAGGGGACAACATGTCTCAGAGGGCATTTCTGTAGGCTGGTAAGATTTCATTTTATTTTTTTTGTAGGCTTTTCTCTACTCACACAGTGTATCAGCGCTAACGCTAACGAACACTTTCCAGCCTTGCCATACACGCTCTCTCTTATTTCCTCACGTGTGTAAATATGTATAGATCTCCGACGGTGAAATGTGTGATCGTTTTTTTTTTAATGCTTTTGTTTTTTAATTCTTACGGCTTTCTTTCGGTCACTCGGTAGGTTTTAGAAGAAACATTTGACCACTTCTTGTTTGTACGTTCAGCTTTTCTTGTTAGTCATGGTTTTGATTCTTCTGTGTATTTTTCCCCGAATCGTCGAACGAGCTTTCTTGCTTTGAAACATATCTGATGCTGTCTGTAAGGATAAAGAAGGCAGGAAGGTTGTAATTGCTGGAAAGGGCACCGTTGACCTCTGATGCTATAAATTCTTTGCGGAGAGAAACGGCTGTATATTTATCCGAAAGTACGGTCACGATGGCGGAATTTCCGTCGTTCCGTAAGCCGTTTTCAGTTGTTCGCTTCTGAGTGCAGTGTCAAGGGATGCGTCAGACCCATTTAGCTGGTTTTCTGTCCTTTAGAAACATCTGGAACGATCTATGGCGACCGACGAACAGATCATCGCCTCCTTGTAGAGTAAATCCAAAGCAGGTTTGTTCTAATCAGTTCACAGATTCACCTACGACCATGAAAGTAGATCTGGAACCAGAAGCTTGTAGCTTGATGTGGAAATGATGTTTGGCTGGATTCCACGCACGACGTGGCGTAAATGAGGAGCAAACTGACGTCACGCAGCGGCTTCGCACGACATCTGCCTGGATTTGGCAAACTCTACAACCGCCGATTCCTTTCCACTCTGAGAAGCACCAGTCTTCGACGTTGACCCAACAGCGCCACCTGCAGTACCAATACGAAACCACGACGCAAAGATTGTGAAGACGGTTCTTGGGTCTGCTCTCCAAAACCCCTAACAGGCGCCATTTCCACATTGAAGTATGCTGAAGGAAGAAGACTCCATGAATGTTGCTCAGTATTGTACTCGTTTCATCAAAACCCATACACACCTCATCTGTACATAACCTTCATGTTCGCTAAATCCTGCTGTCTGTATTCATCCGTTTCTTTTTTTTTCCCCCCGCCATCCTGAGCACATCGTATCCACTCACACCCACGTGTCGATCCCTTTCTTTTCCCGTATCCTCGTATGTAAACATTTAACCCGGACAGCAATTAAGTGCATTACGATTATTACTATTACACTAGGTCTTTGTGTATACCGATACGGATTAGCACAGGTTTTTAACGCTTTATTTTGTGACCAAGTCTTTATACGTCATAACGAGCTCGAGTTCTGCAGTGTTTTTCCTCTCTCTTATACTTACACACTGACACTTACACACACACACACCTGTATTTCTCAGCATTAAAAATAACCCCTGCATGACTGAATGTTGGTGTTGATGAAGGCTGAATCCAAAGGCACCTGAAATAAAAAGAAAAGAAAAAAAAAAACAAAACCAAACATCTCAAGCAATACTTTCAGCACCTCACTGTCCTCGTTTCAACGCCGCTGCCGTGACCGATCAGCACCGCAACATCCACTTGCGAGTAAATAAATAAACAAACCCAGATAACGACAGGATTCTCAGAGCAAACACACTCTTGAATGTAACTTAAGCCGACGATTACAGCACAACTGCCGTCAGCGAATGCGTCACGCTCCAGCGAGCTCCACTTTCTAACTTTCTATCCGTTACGTCACAGTGAGGCACGTCATCGGCCACGTTTCAGGGTTGTTTTCTTTGGAGAACGAAAAGAAACACACGAGTAGGAGGTCTACACCTGCTTCAGGAGATGTCATAAATGCCTTACGTTTGTCCGTTTTCATGTATCTCTCTCTCTCTCTCTCTCTCTCTGTCTTTTTCGGAAGCCAGTTCCTTTCCGACGCTGTTTCCTTTCATAGTATGCTGTATGTAAACTTAATACAAAACGATCGGCGCCCATATTTTTTCTTACAGTTATCATTCAGTATTGTAATATATTTAATACAAAATAAACCTTTCATTGACACGAGATCCAGTGTGTGACGTGTGAAGTCTGGTCCAAGAAAATAAAAACAATTGAGTTTCATAACACTGAAGTATAACTAGATGTACATTTCAGCTGAAATGATGCTTTTATTTCATTTGTAGTCATGTCATTTTTCTCCTTCTTATAGTGGAAGAAATCGCAGCACCAGTATACAAGCAGTATTTATTCGTTTTCTTATAGCGTCAAGCCGATAATTTTTGCCAGCTTGGTGGAAATATGAGAAATACGCTATATTGCCAAAAGTTTTGGGACACCCCCTCCAAATCATTGAGTTCAGGTGTTGTTTTTCAGGGGTTGGGCTCGACCCCTTAGTTCCAGTGAAAGGAACTCGTTAAGCTTCAGCATACCAAGACATTTTGGACAATTTCATGCTCCCAGGATGACCCCTTCCTGTTCCAACATGACTGGACACCAGTGCACAAAGCAAGGTCCATAAAGACATGGATGAAAGAGTCCGGACCTCAACCTGATAGAACACCTTTGGGATGAATTAGATTGGAGACTGCGAGCCAGGCCTTTTCGTCCAACATCAGAGCCTGACCTCACAAATGTGCTTCTAGAGGAATGGTCAAAAATTCCCATAAACACACTCCTAAACCTTGTGGAAAGCCTTCCCAGAAGAGATGAACGCTGTTATAGCTGCAAAGAACTCCATATTACATTCATGTGCATGTAAAGGCAGACGTCCCAAAACCTTTGGCAATATAATGTATGACGATGTATGGGTCTAAAAAAATATTCCTGATTTTATTTAATTTATATTTACAGTACAAATGGGCTGGTTCACTAGGTACCAGACTAGGATACCATCTATCTTAAGAGTCTTTGGAAGGTAATATAGCATACAGATAAACAATAAAAAACCTGAAGTAACTACTTCAGGAAGATGTAGGGCTTTGGAAGACCTTTGGAAGACACCATGGGGAAGTTTATTCCACCACCCAGGAGCCAGAACAGAGAAGAGTCTAGATGCCTGCCTTCCTCGTACCCTGAGAGATGCTGGTTCCAGTCGAGGAGTGCTGGGAGATCTGAGGGAGTGTGCTGAAGTGTGAGGAGTGATAAGAGCTAATGAGACAGGGAGCTTTGCAGCCAAGCATCAGTGTTTCTGTGCAGCTACCAGAAGCCACTGGAAGGTGAGCAGTAATGGAGCGGTGTATATAACTGTGGTTTTGTAAATTGGCTCCTTAAAAGTGTAAGATCTGGATTTCTGTGTACAGTAATGAGCAAAATGTCTTCAGTGAAACGTTTATTTACAACATCTTATTACAACATTTGGGAAAGAAAATTATGAAACACTACAGAGGAGAAAGTTACACAGTAATTACACTTTTAATAACCCACTAATCGTTAGTCGCTGAGGGGGAAAAAAAGGCAAAAAACGTCAACACAAACGGTTAATCGGAAAAAAATGTGTTAATGTGGACAAAAGGAAATGAGAAAATCATTGCAACACAGTTCGAAACTCATCGAAAATGAAACTTGGGATGTGAGCTTCCACCACCTGCAAAGAAGAGAATGATAGTAGTTGTTGATTTTTATTATTTAATATGAAATCATTTGCAAAAAAAAAAACTGCAGCTCGTATGGGGTGTTCCCGGTTTGCAGTGGTCAGTATCTATCATAAGTATCCTTAAAGTCCTGGACTTAAAGGATCTGCTGCTAACATCTTGGTGCCAGATACCACAGCACACCTTCAGGGATCTAGTAGAGTCCATGCTTCGATGGATCAGGGCTGTTTTGGCAGCAAAAAGGGGGACCAACACAATATTAGGCAGGTGGTTATAATGTTATGCCTGGCCGGTGTGTATTATTTCTGTCACATGCTGCAATTTTATTAATAATACAAGAGAACTTGGGTTTTGCTGGTTTGTTTTTTAATAGCTTACCTTTCTGGATAGTTTTGTATAGCGTACGTAGTCCTCCAAAAACATCAGCGCTCCTACCACATCAGCTGGCATCTCAGGGATCTTCTGACTGTGTAGCAAAGAAACGAGCACTGTCAATTAGTTCGTTTTCAATAGAAATATATTTGATTATATATTTGATATTCTCTAGATAGAGCGGCACTGAACAAGCTTTATCCATCACGTGAAATCCATCTTGGACCTAGCAAGCATCCCTTAATTCTAAATCCCAGACAGCTTTCGATATACACTATGTCCTCGCTACATCTATATATGGCTGGCTATATAGTATATAAGCAATCAACATATAACATACTTACAAGGAGGAGCACTTTGTTTTCTTTAAAAACTGATTATATATTTTTTTAAAACATACTGTCCACTTTATTAGGAACACCTGCTTATTTATGCAGTTATCCAGTCAGCCAATCACATGGCAGCAGCACAATGCATCCGATCATAGAGACGCAGATCAAGAACTTGGGTTAATGTTCACATCAACCATCAGAATAGGGAAAAAAGTCTGATCTCTGTGATCCTCCTCGCCAGATGTACCGGTTTGAGTATTTCCAGAAACTGCTGATTTGCTGTTCTTCAGATTACAGAGTATGATGTGGAAGGGTCTGTGTTTGTTAATGTGGGAGATCAGAGGCGAATAACCAGACTGGTCTGAGCTGACAGGAAGTCTACAGTAACTCAATAAATCCTAGGTTTCTGAAATACTCAAACCACACACAAATAGAGTCCCAGAGATTAGACTTTTTCCCCATTCGGGGGTTTGATTTCAACATTATCTGAAGCTCTTGACCTGCATCTATGTGATCGTGTTGCTGCCACGTGATTGGCTAATTGGATAACTGCATAAATAAGCAATAAGATGTATCTAATAAAGTGTATATAAGAATAAATAATGCTTAAGTCCTGCATTCATTCATTTATTGTGTGTTTCTTATCCTTATTTATTATGCATTTATTATCCTGACTGACCAAAGTGTAATCTGACCAGAAAATTTAGAAATATGCGTTGAATAATTCTCACAAAATTATGAACATTGATATAGTCTAAAGATTAGAATTCATTCAGAAAGCTCTTATATATGTAGTATAAAGAATACTATATATCTTCCTATCAGATACCTGGTGCACTGCTCCATGATGGAGCGGATGAACTGGCCGATGAGAGCCAGGAACTGCTCGGTGTATCTGGAGTGAAACTGTTTCAGCAGCGTCAGCAAACCCAGGACCAGAGGAACCCAGTCCACCGGATCAGCCGGTCTCCGGCACGTCATTCCTGCACAGACATCACATCACTGATCGGTCAGGCTTCCAGGAGGACCGTTGACCTGTTTTGGCTCATCATCTGAAGTGTAATAATAATAATAATCAGAGGCTGGGTATAAATGCGGAACCTTGTTTTTTAGTGTACTGGAGTTTGGGCAGCTGGGCGATGAGGAAGAGGAAGTTGACGGTAGGGAAGTACGGCAGGCGCTTGGTGGTGATATAGATCTGCAAAATAAATAAAAAAATAAAAATTTTAATGCAATAAATAATTGATAAATGATCATAAAATGATGATAAATGATGATAAAATTTTAATGCAATAAATAATTGATAAATGATCGCAGAACTAATGTGACTCAAAGGGTTGCAAATCCATTAGCCTCAGTTTATATTTATATATTTCCAAGACTGCAAGATTTTTTGCAATATATTTTAAAAAGCAAGCTGTCATGATCATCAAATGTGAATGCCTGGTCAAGTTCCACTATTTTTATGCTCCAAGTGGTCAGGAATTACAGATGTTACAGCTGTGACTGGGGTGATGGAAGCTCAGTGGTTAGGAGGTTTGGAAAGTAGAAGGTGATCATGGAGGACAGTGGTGGCTCAATGCACTGATTAAGGCTCTGTGTAACTGATCAAAAAGTGAGGTCAGTTCAAGCCCCAGGACGGTTGGGCCACTTGAACGAAGCCTTTAAACCTCGCTAACCCTGTGCTCTGACCCTGATCTTTCCAACAAGCTGGAATATACGAAGAAAAGTATTTAAATGCTGTATTGTCAAATAAAGGCTGCTTCTAAAGCTGTGAGGTCAAAACCATCAAACCACCACCAAGCTGCCCTTAACTCTAAACTGCTCAGGTGTATAAATGAGATAAATGGAAGTCGCTCTGGATAAGGATGTTAAATGCTGTGAATATATATATATATATATATAAACATAAACGACTGACTTTGTTCAGAGGGTTGTGTATTCCAGCTGCTTCCAGATAGGCAGTGAACTCATAGAGCAGGGTGTTGTCCTCTTTAGGGTACGGCAGGCTCGGGTCCTGGTAGTGAGCTTCGATATCAGCGAGCAGAGATCTGCAAAAGACAAAACAATGAGAAAAGGAGGCATTTCTGTCAGAAAAAGTAAACAAGAACTCACCCTGTGGAAAAAAATGAAGTGTAGGCGATGAACTCACTTGTTCAGGTTCTCCAGAGCTGCCGCGAGATGTTTGGAGTCAAACTTGCAGGAGTAGTTCAACTCATTAGCTATCTGTAGCCTGAGGATCTGCATCTGACCCACCTGTAACACAAACACCGCTCATCACACCATTCAGATCCGTACTGGAAAGATTATGCTGCTATGAGCAAAGTGCAAAAGATGAAAACTTTTACCCTGTACCAAATCAAAAAGGTACAAAAATGGCTCTCTCATAAAACAAAAAAGAAAGTGCAGCTGTACATATACTTCCCCCCATTTTTCTTAATTTAAAATGTAATATTTCCTTTTATTTTTTTCTCTTCTGTGTTCGTCTCTCTTACACTTTTAATTGTCCAAAATATTGTTAATAAAAAAAAATATTAGAGATTTTGAGGATATATATATATATATATATATATATATATATATATATATATATACACATATGAGGGTGCAGGATCCTGCCGCTGGACCACCAGGAGGCCTGAGATATATAAATTACAGATATTAAGGAGAGATTAATACTACAATGATAGATAGATAGATAGATAGATAGATAGATAGATAGATAGATAGATAGATAGATAGATAGATAGATAGATAGATAGATAGATAGATAGATAGATAGAAAAATTATAGAGATATTAAGGAGAGATTAATACTACCCTGATGGATGGATGGATGGATGGATGGATGGATGGATGGATAGATAGAAAAATTATAGAGATATTAAGGAGAGATTAATACTACCCTGATGGATGGATGGATGGATGGATGGATGGATGGATGGATGGATGGATGGATGGATAGATAGATAGATAGATAGATAGATAGAAAACCACAGTACCTTCATAATGGACTCCAGATATGCTGGCCAGATCTTCTGTGTTTTAGCTACAGCGTTAGTGTACACTTTGCTTGCTGTGGCTGCGTGAAAAACAGATAAATAAATCATTTTACTATGAGCTCAGTAAGGCGTAAAATCTTTGTGGTGTAACATGAGGCTCTGAACATCAGATTACAGAATCACATTTATCCTTTACATAAACATCAGTTTAATTATTGTCACTTATTATTACTGAACACTTTTCTAAACATTACCATAATAAATAAAAGTTCACTGTCTGATTCACACACACACATTTATAAAATCTGAAAAACTTTTATTAATGAATTTGTTCTCAGTGTTGCTTCCTGTCCTTCAAACTCTTTCTAATTCATTAGCTAAGTAGATTTAATGTTAGAAACTGTCAGGTCTATCCACACTTCCAAAACTAGTGGTTATACTGGTTTTAACCCTTTTGGCTCTTTTGACTGGTTTGCCTTTTCTCTGATCGCTGACCTGTACCTGTTCACCTACCATGTGGCAGCTTGAAAACCGTTTTACTTCTTAGAAAATCTAAAATCGACTTTCACAACTCTGTAACGTAGTATCACGTCATAAATCTTACTGTATACTTGAAAATGCAGTGTCGACCTACCCACAATGCCTTTCACCGGGTTCACAGCATTGAGCAGAGCTTTAAATATGTCAACCACGGCTTTGTCCTTGAGGATAATCTTCTGAAGAACAGTCAGGAAAGTCTGGAGTGGAAAAAGCATGGCACAACATGACTTCCATCCATCCATCCATCCATCCATCCATCTACCCACCAATCCATCCATCCATCCAATCCATCCATCCATCCATCCATCCATCCATCCACTCATCCACCAACCCACCCACCCACCCATCCATCCATTCATCCATCTATCCATCCATCCTCTACACTGCTTATCCTAATGGGTTGTGGGAAACCTGGAGCATATCCCAGGAGACACGGGGCACAAGGCAGGGGTACCCCAGAGGGGATGCATGTCTATTGCAGGGTACAATCACACATACTACAGACAAATTACAGACAACAATCAACATGTCTTTTGACTAGGGGAGAAAACCAGAGAACCCAGAAGAAACCCCTGGGGCACATGGAGAGCATGCAAACTGAGACTTGAAAATGAGTGGTAAATGACAGTAATTTTAATCAACACACACCTGTAGCTCCTTGACGATCATAAAGCACAGGAGCCGGTCGAGTCCGTTCAAGCCGAACGTGCCCAGAGTGTTCTGGATCTCTGAGAACAGCCTGTTATTGGTCACTTCCTGATGCGTCTTCATGTCATACCAGGTGTTCATCTGATCTATATAACATGTTGCTCTTAAGAAATCAGACAAATGATTAAAATCGCTTGAGTATGAATAGCACAGTGATGGTAAACAGGTTGAACTTTGAATTTGGACTCACTTCGGATCAGTGATCCTCAAGATCTCCCTGCAAAGACGGCCGATGAAGGTAGCCGACTCGTCCACTGGAGGGTATTTGGGAATAGGGATGTGTGTGGATTGATAGATACTCTGCCAGTCTTGGATCTGAAGAACGAAATAAACCGGATGACATATGAACACTCTTAAAAAAAAATAGAAGCCTGGTGAATTTAATACAGATGGGAAAATGAAAAGACTGAAGAGAAAAGGAAGAGCTTTGGAATGTGAGTGTTTATAAACCAGGAAACGTTCGGCCACTTCTGAGTCCTCTGCTAATAAACGTTTTATCATTTGGTATTAAAACATCAGGACTAATTTGGATCAAAATGGAAATTCCTCAGGAGAAATTTAAGATTAGCTCTTTTTAAAGAAGAAATGCAACATAATTAGCCCCAAATGAGGTTAATATAATGCAGATTGAAAACAAACAAACAAAACAAGCCCTAAGAAACAGCTGTTCATGAACGAGTGAAATCAGGAAAAAGTGTCTTCCTACTTAGCAAAAATAAGAATGATGCAAAAAGAGGTAGAAAAAGTAGAAGTAGGGCACTTTTAGTGCACAAAAAAATGCAATGTTCATCTAAACAAGGTGTTTTTATGACGCTGGTAACTAGTAACTAGTTAACCGGTTTAACTAGAAGCATCTAAAGAGTAGCTAGTTAGAATTCTACATTTCTTTTTGTAGTTAGCAACTGAATTTTTCCCTTTTAACTTGACCGAACACCTCTTATTCTAAAGAATATCTAATAAGAAACCTAATTTTACTTTTAACTAAAGCTAACACCTCTTATTGTTGAAAATATCCAGTTAAGAATCTTCTTTTTTTTTTTAGCAAAACACATCTTAGTTTTTCTTACGATTTTCTACAATTACTTAGAAACCTTTGTTTTTCTTTTAAAACTAAAAAAGCTAATAGCTCGCTAACAGACACCAGGCATTTAGGAACATATTTTTCTAACTAAAGACAGCACCTCTAATTTTCAAGATTAACTAGTTAAGAACCTGTTTTTTTTTGTTGTTAACTAAAACTAATACCTTTTTCTGTACAGATTAGCTAGTTAGTAAGTTATTTTTTTCTTTTAACAAACTTTTATTTTAAAGTTTTGCTAACTAGGTACTTCTCTTTTCCTTTAAACTAACAAGATTACCTTCATAAGAACTGCAATAAGCTTACTGGTGACATCCAGAACAGCGCAGTCACAAAAAAGAGGAAGAAAAGATATTTAAACAAACAAACAAATAGAGAAGTTAATGGGAGTCTTTCTGATGGCCTTTTACAAGCCAAGTGAAGATATTAAATCGTAGACGCTCAGATGTAAAAGCAAATGTAGCAGAAATAGAGCAGTGAGAAAACCTTGGTCCTGAGGAAGCTGTTGCACTCCTGCTCTACGTTGTAGTTGATGATGCGGGAAACTTCCTCCTGCCAGATCTTCAGGCCGTAGATACTAACGTAGTCTTGAATGTACTCGAAGGAGCGATAGAAGCCGTCCATGGTGGCGGCCATTTCCTTCAGCTTGGGCATCAGCTCGCTGGGCTGGAAAAAAGAACCCGCTTCTTATTTGACGCTGTAAGAGTTTAATGCTTATTTTATGGTTTTGTGCCAATGAAAGTCAGTGAGCCGAGCAGCCAACAACCCTCCTTGAGGATAAAGTAAGTTCACCCGATCTACAAAAAGTAAGTCTAGTGTGTTGTGTAGTAATAGACATTAAGGAGTGTGTTCACTGACAAACACAAGACTGTAACAAAAGCTTCCATATTTTCTGAAATCATAAAGAATCATCCACGTTTATATTCTGAATACAAATATGAATCATGCTTGACTATTATACAGAGACAAAAGACCACCAAAAAATAAGAACAAACAAAAACTCAAGCTTGAGTCGTGTTCTTACTTTAGCTTTAGGGTTAAAGATGAGGCCTTTGTGTAAAGAAAAAGCAACTCGTTTAACAAGCTCCTTCCTTATTCCGTCCTCCAGCAGCTGCTTGGGGTCCACCTAAAGCCACACAGGCATATATCATTTTGCTAGTACGAACATGATGGAATACTAAAGTACAACTTCATGGAGTTTTAGAAACCTTAATGATTCCGACAAGCGTCGTTTTCATCATCAGAATTCCCTCAGTGAAGATGGAGATGGCATGGGTGAGTTTGGCAACCTGATAGAAAAAGGAGAAATAAGTGGTAAGGGATAGGGCTTAATGGTCAAGAGCAAGGAATAGGGTTAGGGGAAGGTTTGGGGAAAGGGTAAGGGGCAGGGTTAAGGCATAAGGGTAAGAGGTGAGGGTAAGTGTTAGGAGATAAGGATAAGGGGTAAGGGCCGGGGTTAGGGGATGAGGGAAAAGGGTAAAAGTTAAGGGATAAGGGTAAGAGGATGAGGGTAAGGGGTAAGGGTTGAGGTTAGGGGATAAGGGTAAGGGTCGAGGTTAGGGGATAAGGGTAAGGGTCGAGGTTAGGGGATAAGGGTAAGGGTCGAGGTTAGAGGGTAAGGGCCAAGGTTAGGGGATAAGGGTAACGGTCGAAGTTAGGGGATAATGGTAAGGGTTAAGGGACAGTGTCCGAGTCAGGGTTGAAGGAAAAGGGTAAGAGTAAAGGGTCAGGGTTAGGGGATAAGGGTTGGGATAATGGTAAGGGATAATGCTCGAGGGTAGGGGATATGGGTAAGGGTAAGGGTTGAGGTTCAGTACAATTAAAATTATATACATTAAGACAACACAATGCTAACACATTCACCTCGTAGCGTGCACTGAGCTGAGCATAATCTTTCAGCTTGTCCTTGTCCAGCCGTGTAGGAACCTCCATGATGTCATGGATCTGCAGTTTGATGATTTTGGCCAGCGAGGTGAACATGCTTTCTGGAATGATCTGCAGAACCTGAAGGTGTGATACAAAAGAGTTTGACCTAACATGCATTTACCATTAACTAAGTAGTGGATCTCTCAATTCAGTCTATCATGAGCAAGGCTAGAGTCACCAAAACTCTGTGGAAATATCTTTAACACCTGGCAGTACCTTTCTGACGTAGGCCACCAGCTCTCCGGAGTAGAACTGCGACACGCTGAGCAGATCAGGACTGTTGGCTTGATTGATGCGCATCAGGGGAAGATCCAGAGCTGAGGCCAGCTGTTTAAAGCAGATTTTGTGAAACTCAGTTTAGACGTCTACATACGTAACCTCAAGCATAACATTTCAACATACTTGGAAGCCGTACCTTCAGAAACGTTGCTCGCAGTTTGGTGACCATGGACGGACTGGCTCGGATACTCTCCTGCATGATGGAAGTGAAACTGAAAAGTGAAAAACCAAGAGAATACTTTAATAAAGAGTGATTATCTAACCACATGTTCATGTTTGAGCCTCATTCCACAAGTAAATAAGGACTGAGCAGCCAAATTAACAAGTATTGCTGGTGTTTCACGTTAGTGCATTAACCCAAACTCAACCCTAAACAAATAATTCACAACAGTGTGGTGTGCTGTGGCCCTGACACAGAGTCACTCATTTTCTCATACTGAGCTTATTTCCTCAGGCATGAATTACAATTTTTCATTTTTTTTTTGCTAATTTGAATGAGGAACATCCTCACAATTAACAGAGCCTGTCACTGCAATAATTAAAGGTGTAATAAATTTCAAAAGAAGTTAGCCAAAATGAGCTATGTTAACTAAAAAATCTGCCTCTTTAGTGTTTAACAATTTTTTCTTATAGACCCCACGGTTAAAGGAGCCTCCTGGTGGTCCAGTGGCAGGATCCCATGCTTTCATTGCCACGGCCCAGGTTCGAGTCCTGACCCAGACACTGAAGAGTTCACTCTCAGTGCCGGTCCCAAGCCCAGATATAATGGGAGGGTTGCATCAGGAAAAGCATCCAGGGTAAAACCTGTGGCAAAATCAAAACATGCGGACCAAATGATCTGCAGTGGCAACCCCGAGTAAAAAGCAGCCGAAAGAACTACAACAACATGCCATGGTTAAAGAAATACATAAACAATTCCCTTTAACCATTTATGTAACTGGTGATGTCAGAAAATCAGTGTTTCGACCTAAAATTTCTGACCTCACCTTTAACTCAGCTATACAAACACATCTGTTAATCAGGTCAGTCTTCAATCCTAAATATATAATGGCTAATCTGAATCAAAACAGTATATGACACTTAAAAGTGTTGTCCCCGCCAGTTCTTTTCAGTTCAGAGGCGAACAAACAACCCTAGAGCAAAGTTCCCTAAACATTGCTTTTTTTTCCTTCCTTCTGTATCCAGCTTAAGCTTAAGTTTTTGGGTCGTTCCAACCCCAGCACTGCCAAACTGGGCCCTTGAGCAACCCTTCCTGCTCCAGGAGCGCTGTATCATGTGCTCTGACCCCAACTCCCAAAGCTGGGATTTACAAAGAAAGAATTTCACTGTGCTCTAATGTATATACATCTTCTGAAACAAAGGCTTCTTCATTTTTAACAGCAGCCCTAAAACACTTGTGTCACTCCTGTGCATCTACACAGACCCGCTTTCTATGCGTAGCTTTCACTATGAGAGCAGACGTTACCTGTCTATAAGTTGCCAGGCGTAGGACAAATCCCCCACGATCTGCATGGTGATCAGCACCTCCTCTTTAATGTTGATTGTGCGAATCATCTGGTGGAGGAACTTGCGTGTGTCGGCCAGGAACTGACAGACCTGCAGGTTAGACTCCAGCTGGTGGAACTCTTGGACCTGGACACGAGAACAACAGAAGAAGAGCTAACTGAAACATACCATCAGCATCTGGTTATTTCAGAACTTACTGATGAGAAACTGAAAAGTTTTGCTTGAAGAGTTTATTGTTGTATTAATAATCAACAGAAGAGTGGAATTAACAAAGTTTCTCTATATAATAACATTAAAAGTAACTACGAACAGATGAACTGGACATGGTGACCTACTTAAGTAAATAAACACGTTAATGTTGGCACTTTCCTTACACAACTGCCTGTCCTATCAAGCTTTATTCTCTCCAATCAAGTGTGCAGAAATGAACAAATCAGGAACCAGCACTTACTTCTACTAGAGCCTGAATGAGCTGCACCGTCTTCCTCCCTGCTGCTGTGGAGTCTTCGTAGTTCAGAGACTCGATCTGTTTCGAGATCTCCCTGAACCACGCCTGCAGGTTTTCTGTCGAAGGCAACAGCAGTAGAACTTATAACATGTGGTATAAAGGAGAAGTTCACTTCCAGAACAAAAATCTACAAATAATTTACTCACCCCCTTGTCATCCGTCCACGACGCTACGTACTACATAATCACATCGGAATTCCGCACGCAACAACTTCGGAGTGGTCCTCCTTCTCCACACTAGTAAACACTGGGTCTGTAGTTCTGCCTACGTCACGTGTGACCCTCTGATGTGATTACGTAGTACCTAGCGTCGTTGACGCACATCCCAGAGCTAGTGCTAGACGAGCTTTTGTGGTTAAAAAGTATACAGTTTTTTATTTTTCTAAGAAAATGGTTTGGCTAGATAAGACCCTTCTTCCTGGGCCGGGATCGTTTAGAGCTGCATTTAAACTGCATTTTGGAAGATCAAACTCGGGGCACCATTGACGTCCACTATATGAAAAAAAATCCTGAAATGTTTTCCTCAAAAAACATAATTTCTTTACGACTGAAGAAAGAAAGACATGAACATCTTGGATGACCAGGGAGTGAGAAAATTATTTGTAGATATTTGTTCTGGAAGTGAACTTCTCCTTTAACCAGTTGAATTCGTGATTCAGATCGATTAGTATGTGTTGAATCATTTTATGAAAGTAGTTCCGGTTGCATAACAAATCACAGGGTCATATTAATACGCTCGTTCCAAAACATCATCGTTTCTATAGCAGAAGCTCATTCACATGGACTTTGCTATGATAATAAACAGTTAGCACTTGTAGTATTAGTGTAAGTCTTGATAAGTTTTCTGTCAGGAAATGCTAATGGTGTCAGTGCTGCGGAAAAGTTTTTCCAGCACTTTCTCGATAACAGGATAACTGCTATAACGTCAGTGCTAACTTGTTTTGTGGGCGTTCCAAACTAATAAACTTAACAATAAATATGGATAAAATGGAAATGTTTTATTAATTGTGCTCCTTGGGAATTTGCTGCAGTATAAGAGGAATAATTAAAAAGCTTTGTGGTATGTTTTAATAGGACTATAGATCCCCTTTGAGCTAACTCTGCTTTACGTAACAGTTCATCACTCCACATTGTCGTATAATTATCTCCCCATAACAGAACACTGTTGTGTTTTATTCCTTATGGAATTGTTCAGACTCTAACACAGCATTCAGTGATGGTGATTATATTATGTTACTAACAGAAGAGGTTCGGTCACGCCTAAATAAAAAACTTAAGTTGATGTATATTTATTAGATCCTCCATACAATTGATTATTATTAATAAATCACGAACAAACATTTAATTATTCATTTAGTCATACGTTTACTGATTCCATTCTCAGCCATTCAGTGGCTTTAAGCTCATTTCGTAGGTCAGATCTCTGCTTTTCATGATAATTCAAATCATCAAAAACCTTTTTTTAAAAAGATAAAACATAGCTATAAATATACACCAATCAGGCACAACATTATGACCACCTGCCTTATATTGTGTTGGTCCCCATTTTGGTGCCAAAACAGCCCTGACCCGTCGAGGCATGGACTCTGCTAGATCCCTGAAGGTGTGCTGTGGTATCTGGCCCCCTATATACGTACAGGACTTTAAGGATACTTTTGATAGATACTGACCACTGCAGACCGGGAACACCCCACAAGAGCTGCAGTTTTGGAGACGCTCTGATCCAGTCGTCTAGCCATCACAATTTGTCCCCTCGTCAAACTCGGTCAAATTCTTACACTTGTCCATTTTTCCTGCTTCTAACACATCAACTTTGAGGACTTGCTGCCTAATATATCCCACCCACTAACAGGTGAGATAATCAGTGTTTTTCACTTCACCTGTCAGTGCTCATAATGTTTTGCCTGATCGGTGTATTTAAAAGCTCTGATTTAAAAAGCATCAAATCGAACCGTTTTTCTCCACCCTGGTGAGAGGCTTGACCCCCGAAAACACCTCAGCCAGTTCGGTCATCCTCTCCGATCCCTCTTTCTTATAGCTCTCCCACTTCAGCTGTTTTTCTGCCAACATCTGCTTGAACATCTGGATGATACAAAACACAGCATAGTGAAACAGATGTTGCCAGATTCAACTACAGCTTTTCAAATGGGAACATTAAAACATTAATACACTTATTCCTGGTAAACTGGTAAGCTCATGAGGGGTGACCCCCCTTAATGTCAATTAAACTAGTAGTTAAAATAGATGGATAAACTCACTTCTTTCAGTATGAACTCGAACTGAGCCGTGTCCAGGAGCAGCTGAAATAAGATCTTAGGGTTGTATTTGGAGTCACTGATCGCTTGATCCTTGATCTGACGCAGTCTCTTGTTGTTCGGATCATAAACTATAAAGACATAAAGTGGAGATTATAATCTATATGAATGATCACAGAGTGTGAATTAGAACTATTTTGAAGCAAAGGATATCTAAAATCAATACAGAGTCTAAAAGGAGTCAAACACTCTGTCGATATTTTCTCGAATAATAATATTTAAAACAACTACTTGGACTTCTCAGATGTTCTACAAATCTATATTTTTTATGAAATAATTCTGCTAAAACTATTTTTAATCAAATGAATCATTTACTGTTCATATGAATGACTCCCGTTTTCAGAAGCTTGGTTTTAAATAAAGAGACTCGGCTCAGACCTGACTCTGCAGTGTGCAGCATCAGCCAGCGTATGGCGACGTTGCAGTCACGCAGGCAGTTGAGCAGTTTGGGAATGTTGTCCAGGACGATCTCCTCCCTCAGGAAGCCTTCCTTCAGCAGCTGCTGCACCTGTGGCCGCAGACTGTCCACGCTGGAGGCGTAGCGAGAAGCCTGCGAATACGTCCGAAATTTTTAGAAAAGCCGCTTCTTCGGAAAAATAACCCTTCTTCAGTCAATCAGCAAAATCTTCTTTTATTTTATACGTGAGTGAGTCTCAAGCATTATAATGCAGTGATGTATATGCACATGTGAAAACAACTAAAATCCTCTAAATTCAACTCTCTTTATTGAAAAAACCCCAAAAATACCATAATAATATAAATAACCTTCATTATTATTATTATTATTATTATTATTATTAGTATCATTTAATATCCTCAAAATTACAAATACCAGTTAATTTATTTAACCTTAATTATTATAAATAATCAAGTAGTTAACTATTATTATTATTATTATTATTATTATTATTATATTATATTATATTATATTATATTATATTATAAGTTAGAGTTTAATATAAATAGAATTATATAAAATATTCTGTAAATATAAAAAAAATTGATATATGAACATTAAGAGAAATATTTTATTAACTATATCAGAGCATAGTTTTAGATTAGAAAATCAAATACACCACTTATAGCAAAAAGTTTAATAGAATTTTTTTTTTAATTTAATTATTTTAATTTAATTTTAACATGCGAGTACATTTTTACTTGAAAAACATTAAGATATTTGCTGTTCTACTTTATTATATATTTTTGTTTATTTGCCGAAGCACATGGTGTGAAATGTAATAGGTAAAGAGTGAAAAAACCAGCATGACTGACAGAAAATCTTCATAAAAATATTTTTATGTCGCATTCATGAAATTCCTGAATGAAAGGCTGTTGTCAAGTGATCGAATCAGACTCCATTCTCACTTCCTGGCATGAAACGCAAGGCAAGGTGTCTAATAACACTTAAATCCTGTGTATTCTGTGCATGACTGTGTGTGTGTTTCTGTGTGTGTAACTGAAGCGTCTAGCCGCTGTAGTGTGTATACACACCTGCTCTCTGATGTTTGCTGCTTCCAGGGTGTAGTTGAGTGCAGTCTTGGCTGCTTTATAAGGCTCCCACGCTTCCACCAGGTTCACAGTGATGCCCATGTATATACTGATCACCTGATTATCCAACAAGAGAACACACAAGCGCATCATCACTGTACAATGTGATACAAGTGTGATATAAATGTGACACAAGCATCTGTAACGTCACATCTGGGCAGTTGAATTGAAATGACATGGAACACTATAACAGATGTGCAAGGATTCAATTAATGGGAAATTATCAGCTTTTTCTTTAATTGTAGAAATGTGAGACTATAGTTTTTAAATCTTGTGGTACAGTAAATCCCTACATCACTGACTGCCTGATAAACTACATTCCAAATCACATATTTCAATAACATAATCCTAGCCTGAGAGTAGTCTCATGTTTAATGCAAAAATCTGGAATACATTCACCATGAAACATTTATCAAGCTCCATATATCACTGATTAAAAAAATAATGATTTTTTTAACATTTATCTACCTTTAATAATTACTTTTATTATTTATTTATTATTTAACTGATATCCGTTACTTCTGTTTTATTTTTTATTCATTTTCCTAATTTATTTGTATATTCCATATTGTTGTTAGTATTTCTGTCTACCTTTTTAATATATTTATATATATTTATATAATATAATTCTAACTTTTTGACTCTAACTTTATTTGTAAATATATATATATATATAAGTCGCTCTGGATAAGGGAATCTGCCAAATGCCTAGCTAATCTAGCTACCTAGCTACATTGCTAGCTAAATGTTATAAGCCCTAGAACCACCGTAAAAAGATCTTCACAATGCAAGCGTTACTGCACTTAATACTACTGGCTGTCGGGTTGCCATGGCAACATGGTACTCTCTATTCAGCTGTATTCCGTAGGAAGCTATTTTCATCCTCTGTGAAGAAGCTTATTACAAATATATTCAGACATTTTCTTAAATGCCAGTTACATTGTTCTGCTCTATAAAACCGGTATACACTCACAATCGTGCTGTTGCACTGCTGTAGTGAATATTCTTGCTTGTATGATCAGTAGACACACATGTAGAAATCAACTCAATGTCAGTAGAGTGTTTAGCTGTATCACCGCTTACCCAGTTATCAGGGAAGTATTTGTCCACAATCTCTCTCATCTTGGCCTGCTGTGTGTGTAAGATGGAGGGACAGAAGTACAGGCACACGTACAGCATGGCCGCTTGGGTGGCCAGCGCAGTGCTGCGGTGCTCCGGCAGTGGATAAGCAGAAACCTGAAAACCATCAGAACAGGGGTTAATGTAGAAATGTAGACAGCAAAGCACATGGATAATATAGAAATGTTACAGATATGAAGCTGTTAAACTGATAAAAAAAAAAAAATCCACCAACCCTCTCTAAAAAGGAAAAAGACAAAATAATAAATAATAAAATAAAATGAAATAAATATAATAATCAAATAAAGAATATATTTTAAAAAAATAATAAATAATAATAAAAAAAAAATTTAAAAATGAAAAAATAAACCAAAACAAAACACAAACCCTCTTAAACAAACACAAAATACAAAAGAGTGAGAGAAAGACAAAATATTAAAATAATATACAAATACAAATAAATATATAAAATAAATAAAAAACATAACATAATAAAAATAATTAAATAAAAAAAATTAACAAGAATTATATTAAAAATAAATAAATAAAAAATAAAAACTCATAGCAAAGAGGAAAAAAGAAATCCCATAAATCCCATTCTAAAGAAAACCCACAAACCCTCTCAAACAAACAAACAAACAAACCTTCCTCTAAAATAGAAAACCACAGAATAGACCACTTATTAAAATGAAAAGAAGTGAATGAGAGTGAGAAAGTGAGAAGCACAGAGAGAGAGAGAGAGAGAGAGAGAGAGAGAGAAACAAACCCAAAAAATACAACCACTCATTCTTGAGACTAAACACATCCATCCATTTTCTGTAATGCTTATCCTACACAAGGTCACAGGAAGCCTGAAGTCCATCCACAAGAATACTGGTCCGTGTGCCAACCTGTTCGGGGTCAATCACACACTACGGACAATTTAGAGATGCCAATCAACCTACAATACATGTCTTTGGACTCGGGGAGATAATCTGAGAACCTGGAAGAAACCCTCAAGCACAGAGAGAACATGCAAAATCCACCCACACCGGGTGGAGACGAGAATAAAACCCCCAATCCTGAAGGTGCGAGTCAAAAGGACATGCAATGTGAAAGTGTGTCCTGCCTGGTTGTAGATGTCGTCGGAGCGGAGGCGGCCTATGACCATGCTGATGAAGGTGGAGCTGATGGGGACTCTCTGGAAGTAGCTCTCAGGGTAATTATTGGGTCTTTTAGCCCCAGGGTTACTGGAGTAGCCGGTGCTTCTTAAGAGTTTACAGATATCGTCCAGATTTGAGTCGGCTGACGATCGAGCAGCACTGTGTGGAAAAAAAATAACAGAAACCATGATTTTTATAGATTTCATGTAAACAAAGCCTACATAGCTAATGCCACTAATGTATCATGGAAAGATCAGAATATCAGCATTATCCAGAATGACCAATAATCATCTAATTATTTACTATCCAGTCATGTCTAATCATCTAAACCTGAAGCCATTTCTATCCTTACCTGTATCTATAATAAGAAACCAGCATCCTCTCTCGCACTTCTCCTTCTATTTTCTGATCTAT
The DNA here is from genome assembly GCF_019097595.1 of Hemibagrus wyckioides. NCBI lineage: Eukaryota > Metazoa > Chordata > Actinopteri > Siluriformes > Bagridae > Hemibagrus > Hemibagrus wyckioides. The sequence goes on along the minus strand of NC_080732.1, from coordinate 14,724,529 downwards.
AACCAGCAGCATGACGCCGTACAGATACAGAGCTTCGCACTGAACAAGAGGAAACAACAATAAGATATCTGATTTCTTCATTGTAATACATACACTGCTTTTTAATAAGGCTTTTATTTTAAATACCAAAAGTTGTTTTCCATCTTCATTGAGCAGGACTGTTTCCAGAGTCTGCTGAATGTAGACGCCTTCGTTAAGGTCATCCAGGTACCTGAAAGGCATCATGAAATTATTATTATTATTATTAGTAGTAGTAGTAGTAGTAGTAGTAGTAGTAGTATATTCATATAGCTCTTTTAACAATGAACAGCCTTTGAGAATTGTATAAACTCAGGATAGAAGCGAGCCAGAGCTGATGGTGGAAAAGAAAAACTCCCTGAGATGATATGAGGAAGAAACCTTGAGAGAAACCAGACTCTAAAATGGACCTGTGTGACACTGGATGGTGTTATTATAAATCAGCTCCCTTTTCTATCTATCTATCTATCTATCTATCTATCTATCTATCTAACTCATTCTGATCTTTGACGTAAACATTAGCTGAAGCTCTTGACGTGCATCTGCATGATTTTCGGCATGAACGTGCAGGTGTACCTAATAAAGTGGCAGAGGAGCACTTCCACAATCAAACTCACCTTATTAAATCCACAACGTATTTATGGACACTTTCAAAAGCCAGATAAAAGCGAGTTAATATTTCAATGTTGTTTTCCCGGAACTCCTCATCCAGGTCCTGAAGATCTGGCTTGGCCTCAAGCTTGCTCTCGTAGAACTCTGGACCCTGAAGTTTCACACACAAGCATTAAAACACACACCAGGGTCAGAGCACAGCGTGGGATTTCTTCATGCTGTATTATTAGTGATTAATAACCTTGAAGTAGCTGAAGTCGCAGATAATGTCTCCATATTTCTGCTGGTCGCTTTTGTCTCGGAGCCTGAACACAGCGGGGATGAAGTCGGAGAGGCGCAGCAGCTCGGCGATGATGGCGTTTCCCCGGGACACGATCCTCAGGATGGCCTGGCCACACAAGTTATTCTCGGCAAGGAAGTCCATCGTGGAGGAAACTGACCCTGTGGAAACATCCAACGGTACGATACTGGAGCTGATAAACTGCCTGCAAAGAACATACGTTTATCAGAGGATACTAGCTACTATTGTTTACATACATTTTACTACTACTACTAAGAACAACAATAAGCAGAAGAAAAGGAGGATAAATTGAGGAACTGAAAAATGTGATGATGATGATGATGATTATGACGATGATAATAATGATGATGATAGTGGTTGTGGAGATGATGATGATGATTATGATGATGATGATAATGATGTTTGTGGTAGTGGTGATGGTTGTGGACGGTGATAATTATAATGATGATGGTTGTGGTACTGGTGGTGACGATGATGATGATGGTGATGATAGTGGTTGTGGTGGTGGTGATGATGATGATGGTGATGATAGTGGTTGTGGTGGTGGTGATGATGATGATGGTGATGATAGTGGTTGTGGTGGTGGTGATGATGATGATGGTGATGATAGTGGTTGTGGTGGTGGTGATGATGATGGTGATGATAGTGGTTGTGGTGATGATGATGATGGTGATGATGGTTGAGGTAGTGATAAAGAAACCGTAGTAGAAGATAGGGTATAGAGTGTGAGAAGTAGTAGCAGTAGAAGATGATTAATTACACTGCATTTTGATATAACATTGATACAACCAGGCTTAACTATTAATAATAATAATAATAATATGTGTTAATAACACTCAGTGTCAGTCCTCAACCCGAGCTATAAAGCAGATTACCATAAGTAAACCCCGCTAATTCTGATTTACAAGCAATCAGCAAAACACAAATGTAAATAAAAGACTAAGTGCAGTGATGTGTATGATATTTAATCTGCGATCTCTGTTTAATTTTTATAAACATATCAGCAGTGTAACTGCACAACTCACCTCTCTGCTGTGTTCCGCTTCCCAGTGACTGTCATGTGATAACGCTTCCGACACTGAAATTACAACCGCCCACCAAAATAAAAGTCTTGAGCTTTCTACCCCTTACAATTGTTTCACTGTTTCTTGATTTTAGCCTGACTGTCATGTGATAACGCTCCCGCCTCTCACATTAAAACCGCCCACCAAAATAAAAGTCTCCTCTCTTAAATTACAATAGATTCATTGTTTCGTGATTGTGGCCTTGTGAGAGAAGACACTGTGTATAAAACAAATCTCTCATTCTGGTACGACATGCTGCTGAAATGTTTGTGGGTTTCGGAAAAAGAAAAATGACTAATTCAATTTAAGCCTGTAAATATTTAGTGCTGATGGAGTCTGGTGGATTGAACAGAATGGATACATACAACTGGAGAATCTTTCCAACTTCGGCAAAACGATTTTTTTAGCCATTTGTACAGTCAGTTTCCTTTAAATGACATACACTACTTTGCCAAAAGTTTTGGGACACCCCTCCAAATCATTAAATTCAGGTGTTGGGTTCAGCCCCTTAGTTCCAGTGAAAGGAACTCTTAATGCTTCAGCATACCAAGACATTTTGGACAATTTCATGCTCCCAACTTTCTGGGAACAGTTTGGGGATGACCCCTTCCTGTTCCAACATGACTGCACACCAGTGCACAAAGCAAGGTCCATAAAGACATGGATGAGTGAGTTTGGTGTGGAGGAACTTCACAGAGTTCTGACCTCAACCTGATAGGACACCTTTGGGATGAATTAGAGATTGCGAGTCAGACTAAAACTGGGACATCTGCCTTTACAGTTGTTGATCATTTGGCTGCCCCCTGTGTGTATGAGGGTTCACCACAGCAGAACATTTTTATCCGGGCTTGGGACCAGCACTGCAACCAGTAGCTGGGGTTTGGGCACTGGCTAGGAATTGAACCCGGGCCTGCCACATGAAACCTACCACCGATCCACCAGTGCCCTAAGGAGTGGCTCACCGCTCTAATTCATCCCAAAGGCGTTCTATCAGGTTGAGGTCAAGTTCCTCCTTTATAATAAAACTAAATATATAAACAATCATATCATTTAAAGGAAACTGTAGCTAAAAAAATCCTTTTTGCCCACATTGTGGCAATTAAGATTAAGATATAGCAGTTTACAAATAACACAATAACACACTGGATTTCATCTAAATTTATTGTTGTCCTCAAACAAGTAGAAAATATATCTTCTGTCTAAACCAAGCCACAGCCTATTAAAACAGTTTTAAATTAAAAGCATTGCACAAGGCGTATGGCTCTGGAAAATAAAGCTTCTGCCACCGATTCAAATTTAAGGCTCGGTATGATTTCACAAGTTACCTCCATGATGGTGCCCGATCGTATTCGTGGATCTGTATGAGCTTTACTGAGCCTTAGAGTGATTCTAAGTTGATGGTGTGTAAATGTACTGCTGTTAACATGACTAGTGACAGATGTAAAGGAGGCAGCAGGCCACACGAACACTGCTGCAGTTCACAGAACACATTTCCAGGAAAAAATAATAATAAAAAAGCATATGCATCATTTTTAAAATCTAGATGAAAACTTTTTTTTTTTTATGGATATGTTGCAGAAAGGTGTGAGATTTTTTTTTTTCAGACAATACTTATATAACCGTGTGTGTATCTCTTGTCTACAATACACTACAAGTGCAGGATCACATGGAGGACACCAGGCAATAAATGTTCAACGACGAGAGAACGATTCAAGTGGAGTTTTAGGCAAAAACTCTTTTAAAAAAAAAAATAATAATAAAATAAAATCACACTAACAATTCAGCGCACACAAAAAGGGGTCACCGTACGAGCACTCCACTTGGGCCACGGAGGGATTTGTCATCATCATCATCATCATAAATACAAACTTATAAAATTGCTTAAAACGACTTATAAAATGCAACCATAAAATGTATGTACAAAATGAGCAATCTTTTTTTTTTTTTTTTTTTCTCCTCATCCTCTTAACAGCTGCAGCATGCAATATTATAAGAGGGGACAATTAAAAACAAAAACAAAAAAAATTCAGGGTATAGAAATTGTCCGATCCTTTTCATAGAAAATTAAAACTGACCAAAAATATTAGTTATTAAAAAGTGGGGCCATTATCTATATAACAGATGCCTTAAGGTTTCACATGGGAAGCAAATCCACTCTGTCCCTGTAAACCCTCATGTTCTGTTCAGTGCAGTAAAAAAAACAAAAAACAAAAAAAAAACAGATTTTATATCGCAAAAAATAAATAAATAATTTGCTGAAAAGGGATGGATCATAGTATATAATTACTATTAAAAATATAAACAATTTTTGTATGCATGTGGACACTGACATCCTTACTAAGTGTCCGGGCAAGAGGTGACGGAAAAAAAATAAAATAAATAAAATAAAATAAAAATCACATTTTGAATTTTTGATATTAATTTTAAAAAATTATGAATATTTAATGCTTTAAACCAGCTTGGTTTTTTTTCCCCCTGGCTAAATAAATATTTTTATAAAAATATTCACAAGGGAGATTAGTTCAACATAGGTTGAACAGAACATAAGGGTTGAGCCTCAGGTAGACATGGGAAATACAAACGACAATTTGTTAATAAGAAACCACGAATTAAAAAAAGGGGCGGGGCTTTAATAAAAGAGTCCGGGTGAAACGGTGCGGGGGGCGGGGGTTAAATAACAGGGTCCCACTCCATTGTACAGGCACTGATAACTGTCTGCTAACAGTCTTCTGCAGCTGTCCTCCATCATCTCAGACTCCAGATGCTGGGAAAGTCGCATGGTGGTCATCAGAGCTCCAGACCTTCACCGGTTGTGCTGTGTTCGTTTTCAGATGACACTCAGTAGATGTAGAAGTGAAGGATGAATGCGATTGGCCTACTATTACCAAACGGATTTCATACAAGACACGTTTTCATACTTGAAAGCCATTGGATGGCTTAATAGGCAGGGTTTTTTTTTAAAAACACCAAACAAAAAGTGCCCAAATTTTTTTTGTTTGTTTTTGTGCATGTCTCTCGCTCTCTCTCACTCTCTCTCTCTTTACAAACACTCATAATTACATGATTGACTATTTCCTTTCACAAAACAGGGAACCGTAACATTCAGCAAAAGTAACTTTGGCACCATAGATCCTCCTTGTGGCCATGGGAGGAACTTTATTTTTTTCTTTAAAAAAACAAAAACAAAAAACATCTGCCCATAACCTGAAATGAAATGTCTTCTTTTCTTTCTTTCTTTCTTTTTTAAATTATAGACAAATTGCACATTTTGAAGGTACAGACTGGCTGGGCCAGGATTCTTCATTTTGTGTGCAAGACTGTTCCGAGATGAACAGAGCCGAGAGACTTGAACCTCGAATTTGTGAAGAGAGATTCCACAGAACCAGTCATCACTTGTGTGTCTGCAAATTTCCAAAAAAACAAACACTAACAGTAAGCTTGGATAAGAAATTGAGAAATGTAAAAAGCGGCGCAAGCAGGATTAGTCAAATGTGTGGTAACTGGATCGTCAGTCACTCTCTTTTTCACAAACTTTTGATTATTTCTGAACCAAGCTAAACCAGCTGATGGATCAGTGTTCCTCAGACCCTGGCAAGGTTTTTCGAGCGCTTTGTGGGGGCTCCCAGGAATCGCTATCATCTGTATCCTCATCATCGTCGTCGTCGTCGTCGCAGTCGTCGTCGCCGGCGGCTGAGGGCCCTTGCTCTTCGACCGCCATCTCGTTCTCCCCCTCGGACTCCTCCTCTTCTTGCTCGTTACCAGTGTTATCTTCAAAAGGATCTGCGCCCATGTCCACCTTCCTACCGACCTCTGCGAACCACTCCCTGACCTGCTCGTAACTCATGTTCGATTTGGCTACCAGCTCATCCAGGTCTTGCTCGTTCAAAAACTTGTGCTTCAAGTAGTATTCCTTGAGAAACTCTTTCCCGGTCTTGAACTTCATCGGTGGGGACTTCTCAGAACCTGTGGATTTTCTGGCTCTCCTGCTGCGAGACCTCCCCCAGCCACGGTTCCGAATCCTCCGTTTCCTGCCCTTGTTACCATTCAGACCCTCTAAGTTGCCGCTCTGGTAATAGAAGTACCATTTAAGGTTCCCGTTCTTCCAGGCATATCTGGTATCTCCAAACCAGTTGACGATGTAAGACCGGGGTAGCCCACTTTCCTCAGCTAGCTGGTCATATTCCTCGGCAGATGGCCACTGAGTGCGTACAAAGGCGCTCTTGAGGACATGAAGCTGCTCTGGAGTTTTCTTTGTGATCTTTTCCTTGGACAACTTTTTTCCTCCCGTTGGACTCTGGCTGTCTTTACTCTGGGAGGGCTTACCGTCCATCTCATCCATCTTTTGTTCCGATGAATCTATGACAGGAGTTTTCCTCTTCTCCGTGAACCACGCATCAATCTCCCGCCTGGTGAGCTTTGTTTCGGATCTCAGGCGACTCAGTTCTTCATCCGTCGGGGTGTCGCATTTTTGATAGCTCTCCTCGAGAATCACCAACTGCTCTGGGGTCTTCTCCTTAAATTTCTGCAGAGTGAAGTCTGGAAACGGGTTCCAGGTCTTGCGGGTCTCCTTCTCTTTGACGGGCGATGGTGTTGGAGATTGAGGGGTCTCGTCGCTAGAGTCGATAACTATGGTGGCACTGCTGTTGTTGGCCCGGGAGCTCTCGTGGGGTATGCTGAAGTGGTTGTTTTTCGAATTGCGCTGATTATAACGGGTATCGCTGAACCACTTCTTGATCTCGCCCTTGGTGAGGTTGGTCAGTTTCATCAGCCTGGCGATTTCTGCATCACTGGCAAAGTGGTTTTTCATGTAGCTGGCTTTCAGCTCAGCCAGCTGCTCCTTCGACTTCTTTGGGCGCAGACCAAAGTGATCGGCGTTGAGGGCAGAGCTCTCCTGAGGAGTCAGCGATGGTGGCTGGACCGTCGTAGCTCTTTTTGTTTCGCTAACAGCAGAACTGGTCTGACTAGCCGTGATCTTCGATGCCTGGCTCTGACTGGGCATTCCTGCAACAGTCAGCGTGATAGGGGTGGTGCCTGGCAAGCTGTTTGCGGTGCCAACCTGCGTCAGGACCAGGCCTGGCTGCCCGACTATTTGGCAAGTCTGAAGGATTGATTGAAGACCATTGGTGGCAGAGAGATGGTGAGCCGGAATGACTGTAATGGTCTGTGGCACCGTGTGGACTGTGCCATTAAACTGTTTCCTTCGAGCCTCTTCAACTTCCTCTGGCGTCCAGCTGACGCCGTGCTTCAAACGCTGAGCAGAGAACCAGATCTTTATCTGCTCCTCTGAGAACTTGGTCTGGGCTGCCAGGCCCATAATCTCAGATACTGATGGATAAGGGAATTTCTTATAGGTGTTCACCAGAAGTGCGTTCGTGTCCATGGCCACGTTGTAGGTCGGAATGCTGCTCACTGGGATCAGGAGCTGGGCCTGAGCACTCTGCTGGGCCTGCAAGGCTGACAAAACCTGGGCTAGGCCGGCAGGAAGGACTGTAGCAGGGTTCACGACTGGCTTCTTTTGCTCAGCAGGAGATGGATTGGGAATGCCAACAAACACACCAGCTTTCGTGGAATCACCAAGAATTGGGGTTGTCATATCTGCTGTAATGGAGGCTGTTTCCATGGACTCCGGATCCCCTTCGCTTTCAATTAATGAATCGCCCTCTTCTGCCCCTTTCAGAGACACTGCTATTCTTTTGGGCTCAGGCTTCTTTTTCATGATAGGAGTTTTGCTGAGAGAAATTCCAGTGATGGAAGGATCTTCACTGTCCTCTGTTTCAGCCTGTACGTTTCCTTCAGCAGTCAGATCTGTGACTGATTGCTCTACAGCAGTTTGACTTGGGCGTTTTCCTGCAGCATGGCTTAAGCTGTCTTCAGGCTCTGAGAACAGGGTGAAAAATAAAAATATTTCAGCCTTTGCATGAGGACTACAGAATAAACACTTAATCAAGTAAATTGAATAAAAATGTTGTAGCTGCCATTTATCCAGGTACATCTACCACAGAAGTGCATTTTGGTGATGCTGCAATGCACATTTCAGTCAAAAAATGAGGATCTGACTAGGACTTAATTTGTGGTGAACTATTTCCACAGCAGTGATCATGATGCCTGGCATCACCAGAACAAAACCCTGCCAACAGTGTGCTGGTAGAGGATGATCAACACACACTGTTCATGGACAAAATAATCTATTCTGAGAATGAGCTTTTCTGAGAATCGGCCAACGCCCAAATAATATCTGGTGAGGAGTCACTACTGTGGTGCTATAGATTCAGTAGATGATTGTCTACAAAGTGCACTGATATGATAGATGTACCTGGCAAAAAAATAATGAGTGCATGCTGATTGGCTTGAGTATACCAACCCTTACCTCCTTCACTGTCCAAAGGAATCACTACACCCTCTGCAGGGCCTTCGGCAGTGTTTTCGACTCCCTCTTCCCCTGCAAGGGTTTCCATGTCCACATCCTGCTCCACTACATCTGATGGAAGCACCATGCAGGGGGTGGTGGACTTCCTTCGGCTCGACATTGTGTCTGTAGCACCAGATAGGCTTTGAGACGGTAAAGACTGTCTGAAGCGGCAAGAGACTGTATTCACATGCTAAAAGTTTGCCCCACTCCAATCTGTTGAAGAAAAACAACAGATAAACCTCACATCACATGACTTCATTTTAGTTAGTTAGCTTCTTAAAGGAAAAATCCATACTGAACGGTTTGCACAGTTATCTTTAAGAGTAACGTGTCTTTTCAGTCTTGAACAAGACTTACTTTGTACAGCTGACTCTTTAGTTTAGACCGGGTCTACAGAGTTTTCTACATTACCCACAAAGCCAATCGTGATGATAGTGTCAGCAGCTGGATTTAGCATTCACTTCATCTCTACCTAAAGAGAGTGATGCAGCAGCGCTTTAGTCTGGCTCTCGGACCTCATCTATAAACTCTGCTCAAACTCTGATAATACCACCAACTTCACATAATTACAGTAAAGGAAGTGTTTTCTCAGGTACTCAGAAATTTTAAGGAGCGTGTCATTAACAATAAAGCAACAACGCCCCCTAATATGAATGCAACGCCTGAAGCAGGTGGAAATTTGTGTTCATTTTGCATGTTAACTGTTCTGTTCAGTCCTTTATTTGTATTTAAACCACACACAATGTCGTAATCACCAGGTCCAAAGTTTTACACTAAAGCTTTAGAGGAGGACTTGAAGTGCAAGTTTATCATACACCAATCAGGCATAACATTAACATTATGACCACCTGCCTAATATTGTGTTGACCCACCCCCCCCCGCCTGCCAAAACAGCCCTGACCTGTCAAGGCATGGACTCCACTAGATCCCTGAAGGTGTGCTGTGGTATCTGGCACCATGATGTTAGCAGCAGATCCTTTAAGTCCTGTAAGTTGCTCTATTGGGAGTTGCTTCATGGAGGATCTTACAAGACTTAAAGGATACTTACAGAATGCTTCTGATAGACGCTGACCACTGCAGACCGGGAACACCCCACAAGAGCTGCAGCTTTGGAGATGCTCTGATCCAGTCGTCTAGCCATCACACTTTGGCCCTTGGTCAAACTCGCTCAAATCCTTATGCTTGCCCATTTTTCCTGCTTCTAACACATCAACTTTGAGGACAAAATGATGAGGAGATAATCAGTGTTATTCACTTCACCTGTCAGTGCTCATAATGTTATGCTTGATCAGTGTATAACTGCCCTGCGCCTTAGAGTCCGTCTTTACTACACCCATCCTGGATTTCTCAATACTTCAACGTTGATCTCTGGTAAATTTGCAAGAAAATTCCCTTTCTTTCTTTTTGTTTTGTTTTTAGGAGCAGTAAAGACCTCCCTATTCTGTCCATTATAACTGCAGACCTAACTGCCCCCCACCCGGTGACATCATCACGGGGTCACACACACCCCCCCCATCTCACATGAATTAACCAGGACCAACTATCATCACTGGACTCACATATAAGCACATCACATACACTTTCATTCTAAACAAAACTGTTTCAATGTGGAGGTTTTTATTACCCCCCCCCTTATAACTGTGTTATAAACACGCAGGGCAGGCGACTTCTTGTCTTTCGCTTCCTATCAGTTTAAACGAATCAATAAAAGAAAAAAACAACTGTGTAGAAATATTAAGAAAAGAAAGAAAGAAAGGAGTCAAGAAAGCAGGTTACTTCTTCACACAGCTGGTTATTATCAGCCGTTATAAATGATTTATAACGCTTGTGGCGAAAACTTCAGTATTTAGATCTAGTGTTTTGAGTTACAGTTAGCCTCTGGTTGTCATTCCATTCAGGACCGGACACGAGGATGCTAAGCTGCTGTAAACTCACCGGGAGACCAGCTCGCTGTCCAGCACAAGCCCAAAGGTTTTAGTTGTTTTGTTTTGTGGATTTTTTTGTGTGGCTAATGCTAAAAAGCTAGCCCGCTTCGCTTCCCTGGTTCAAACTGCAGTAATGATGCTAAGCTAAGCTAACTCGGCGGCGGGGTCAGCGCTTTTTTTTCTCTCCCCCTCGGTCGCTGGATGTTTTAGCTACGGCGATAGATGCAGGGCGAGTTCCGTAGCACGCCTTGATTTCTGTCCACATGCAGCCGTGTGCGTAGAAGAAACCCGCTCTATTTCTGAAGCATTTGTTAATCAAACGCAGCGATAATTTGAGCCTCATTTTAATGCCATTTTTTTCCTCTCTCTCTCCCTTAATGATCAGGCGTCTCCGCTGTCAGTGTTACGTGTTTACGTCATCGCCAGGCGACTCCCCACCGCGACTTCCAAAAAGGCCATAAAACGTTCAAAGTTTGTTTTGGTTTCTTTTTTGCGCGAATCAACACGCAGAACAGAAGGTAAAAACGCGTCAAGTAAACCTTACTAGGAGTGTCCGGGTCATGCACGGTACCGCGTCCGAACCGAGTCAATCGGCTGCTGAAAACTTCCGAGGGTTTTTACCCACGTAAACCGACCAATGAGACCCAGAGCGGTCACGTGACTCGATGGAAAGCAGCGCACGGAATTTCCCCATCGCAGCAAACACTCCGACATGTTTCTTTCATTTTTCGCTTATCCGAGATTGTGAATAAAAAAAAAAAAATCACACACACACACGCAGAACAGCATCAATAAAATGACTCAATGAACACCAAGTGCAACCCAGACAGCACACACACACAGTGAAAGGGTACAACAATTAACTGAAACAGGCAAAGCACGAGACCAAAAAACAAATGCTGAAAATTTTTTAATAGAGCAGGAATATATAAGAAATATACATCACTCAGGATTTTAAATCATTGTAGTAAAATATAATTTAGTACTATGAAGGAATATTAGTTGTACTGTTTAGGCAAACTATGAAAACTCCTCTACTTCCTTGGTCATCTCCTGTAAAGGGGAAAAAAAAAAGATAATTAGATCAGTTTTACAATTAAGTCATTTCACACAAGCAAGAAAGAACATCTCAGCTGTGGTCAGGCGGTATGGCCTCGTACCGTAGGTAATGGGTAATCACAGGCAGCATGAATGTGAGTATCACTTTCATTCAACTTGTTTACCGGCACAAATTAGGACAGATATACCATCCTAAGCAAGTCCGTCTTGTATCGACGTATCTATAAATACCTGTACGAGTGCAGTCTTGTCGTGATTTTTCCTGTGTCTGTAGATACTCTGGCACAAACGAGCATAAAGCTTCTCCAAACGGTCAACCTCGTAACCCTCGGTCTTGTCCACCACGTTGTGCAGAAGATTCTGAAAACAAAAATACACAAAGTGTCATTTTGAACAGTTCACTAAAAAAAATATGATGGGGGGAAAAAATAAATTAAATGCTGCTATTGATTAGATCACATTTTACTAGAACTATCCTGTGCTCTCTATATACACTATATTGCCAAAAGTTTTGGGACACCCCTCCAAATCATTGAATTCAGGTGTTGTTTTTCAGGGATTGGGCTTGGCTCCTTAGTTCCAGTGAAAGAAATTCTTAATGCTTCAGCATACCAAGACATTTTGGACAATTTCATGCTCCCAGATTTGTGGGAACAGTTTGGGGATGACCCCTTCCTGTTCCAACATGACTGCACACCAGTGCACAAAGCAAGGTCCGTAAAGACATGGATGAGTGAGTTTGGTGTGGAGGAACTTCACAGAGTTCTGACCTCAACCTGATAGAACACCTTTGGGATGAATTAGAGCGGAGACTGTGAGCCAGGCCTTCTCGTCCAGCATCAGTGTCTGACCTCACAAATGAACTTCTAGAGGAATGATCAAAAATTCCCATAAACACTCTCCTAACCCTTGGAAAGCCTTCTCAGAAGAGTTGAAGCGGTTATAGCTGTAAAGGGTGGGCCAACTCCATATTACATTCATGTGCATGTAAAGGAAGACGTCCCAAAACATTTGGCAATAAAGTGTATTGTGTTTTGAATGTTTGTACAAATTGTTGATTACACTGTCAGTGAGGAATGGCTTTAAGACAGCATTCTTAAGTCTATTCCTCCTACAAGTACCCCACTCTCATTAACAGTGGAAATTATAGGAAAGCCATAATAAGCCTCTAATAAGGATTCCAACCTTTAGCTTGTTGTGATCCACAATGAGAGGCTGGCTCTTCTGCTCCAGTATCTTCATGGCAGTGTTCACATCAAGCAGCTTCTGAGCCTGCGACTTCAAGCCTCTGGTCATACGCTTCATCCCTTTCTCTAAACAAACAAACAATTACAAGAATCACTATAATCATTCATATGACTGTATTTGTTAGTAACAGTATGCTTTCTGCTCTGTTATGTTTATTTGGTTTTATGTCAAGTGCTGTCAAAATGGCTGCCTCTGGTCAGGAAGTCTTAAAAACTGGTCACACGTTTATGCATACGTTTTTTTTAATTATACGTATTTGTGTATAATACGTTATCATTACTGTAGTAACAGACTTAATTTAGTGGACGAGGGGCAGAAACAGTGCCATGTTAAAAAGTAATGTGTATATAATTGTTCAACAGTTTTGCACAAGATATTTCTTTAGCCTCTATGGTCTTAATGCTTTATAACATTCAGAGATGAAGCTATATTTCAGTTTTAAGGCTTCAGGACTGAGCAATTTCTGCTTTCTCATTTTTGTTTTATTATCATCAAGAGAGAAGTCAAATGTTAGAACAACTGTTTATATCTGCTATAAAAAAGCAAAGAAACTGAGACCATGAACTTGTCTTAGTTCCACATTAACAAATAAACAGATAAAATGACTAGTCTAGGAGAAATAAAAACATTTGGTGTTATTGGAAAATAAATCACACCATTCTGTCGTTGATTATTTTCCTATAAAAGCATAACCCTAAGTTATGACATGACATACCCGCATCTTCCTCTGCAGCAGGCTCTAACCTCTGATCACCCGTGTCCTCCACCGGTTTGACCTCACCATTGTTTCCATTTTCTCCACTCTCTCCATTCAGAATTCCAGGAGGAGATTTTCCATTCTGTAGCTCATCCACAGAGGTATCGGTGCAATCTCCTTCCCCGCTGCTGACGTGTCCATTGCGAGTGTGCACAGCTTCTGGGATTTCGCTCGTGTCCATCGGTTCAGACTCGTTTACTTCCTGCTCTGCTTCCTCTCTCTCTGCTACTTTTCCCTCTTCTTCGTCTTCTTCCTCGTCTTCTCCTTCGTCTGACTCGACTCCGTTTGTGTCTTTAGTGTGCGAAGGTGTAGGCTTTTTACGGCTCATAAGCCCATTGCTCCAAAGCCTCCTGCGCCTCCTTTTCTTCTGTGTAACTTGAAAGACACACAAGTTCATCATTTTTAGCATGTATTACACAATCCGGTTACACTATAAAAGAATTTAAATGACACCATTCCAGGGTCAAAAATGGCCCGCGTACATGACGGAACATGACAGAAATACCCAGGAAAAAACTTATTCATTTATCAATGTTGAGTAGCAGAGCTACATTTTATCTGCATTTAGCCTGTGTGTGTGTGTTTATTTAAAGCCCAACTTTAACAAGTATAGTAACTTTGGGAGAGCTGAGAGCCCATTACCTGGCTGTTTTGGTGTGGTCACTGTTGTTGTATTAACAGGGGCTACATCTTTGGAAGCGGTACTTTCATTAGTCTTTGGCTCGGATGTTGCGTGGACTTTTGGCAGAACATGGTAATATGAAGGTGTGAACCTGGATGATGTACAACCTGAAAATAAAAACATTATGTTAATCCCAGAGCCTATCCAATAAATCCATTCCATTATTAAAAGCTTTTTAATAATTTGCTTATGGTGCTGTTTTCTAACCACAAAGTTAGGCTCTGAATCTGGACCAATGAATCTGTGAGTCACAAACACCTACTAACTTTAGTGTACAGGCTAATAAGCAAGATCAGGTTCCCCGCCTCTTTCACCAAGTACTTTGTAACTGTGAGGTCAGTCACAGTTTTCTATTCTCAAAGCACTTCTGTAATATATGAGAATAGCGGGAGATCAAATTATACACCGATCAGGCATAACATAATGACAAGTGACAGATGAGAAGATAATCAGTGTTATTCACTTCGTCATGGCACCTGTTAATGGGTGGGATATACACTATATTGCCAAAAGTATTCGCTCACCTGCCTTGACTCGCATATGCACTTAAGTGACATCCCATTCCTAATCCATAGGGTTCAATATGACGTGGGTCCACCTTTTGCAGCTATAACAGCTTCAACTCTTCTGGGAAGGCTGTCCACAAGGTTTAGGAGTGTGTTTATGGGAATTTTTGACCATTCTTCCAGAAGCGCATTTGTGAGGTCACACACTGATGTTGGACGAGAAGGTCTGGCTCTCAGTCTCCGCTCTAATTCATCCCAAAGGTGTTCTATCGGGTTGAGGTCAGGACTCTGTGCAGGCCAGTCAAGTTCCTCCACACCAGACTCTGTCATCCATGTCTTTATGGACCTTGCTTTGTGCACTGGTGCACAGTCATGTTGGAAGAGGAAGGGGCCAGCTCCAAACTGTTCCCACAAAGTTGGGAGCATGGAATTGTCCAAAATGTCTTGGTATGCTGAAGCATTCAGAGTTCCTTTCACTGGAACTAAGGGGCCAAGCCCAGCTCCTGAAAAACAACCCCACACCATAATCCCCCCTCCACCAAACTTTACACTTGGCACAATGCAGTCAGACAAGTACCGTTCTCCTGGCAACCGCCAAACCCAGACTCGTCCATCAGATTGCCAGATGGAGAAGCGCGATTCGTCACTCCAGAGAACGCGTCTCCACTGCTCTAGAGTCCAGTGGCGGCGTGCTTTACACCACTGCATCCGACGCTTTGCATTGCACTTGGTGATGTATGGCTTGGATGCAGCTGCTCGGCCATGGAAACCCATTCCATGAAGCTCTCTGCGCACTGTTCTTGAGCTAATCTGAAGGCCACATGAAGTTTGGAGGTCTGTAGCGATTGACTCTGCAGAAAGTTGGCGACCTCTTCGCACTATGCGCCTCAGCATCCGCTGACCCCGCTCCGTCAGTTTACGTGGCCTACCACTTCGTGGCTGAGTTGCTGTCGTTCCCAAACACTTCCACGTTCTTATAATACAGCTGACAGTTGACTGTGGAATATTTAGGAGCGAGGAAATTTCACGACTGGATTTGTTGCACAGGTGGCATCCTATCACAGTTCCACGCTGGAATTCACTGAGCTCCTGAGAGCGACCCATTCTTTCACAAATGTTTGTAAAAACAGTCTGCATGCCTAGGTGCTTGATTTTATAAACCTGTGGCCATGGAAGTGATTGGAACACCCGATTCTGATTATTTGGATGGGTGAGTGAATACTTTTGGCAATATAGTGTATTAGGCAGCAAGTGAACATTTTGTCCTCAAAGTTGATGTGTTAGAAGCAGGAAAAATGGGCAAGAGTAAGGTTTTGAGCGAGTTTGACAAGGGCCAAGGAAGTTTTTCCCGCTCTGCTGTGGTCAGTATCTATCAAAAGTGGTCCAAGGAAGGAACAGTGGTGAACTGGCGACAGTGGGGAGCAAAGCTGGTCCATGTGATCCGATCCAACAGACTGTTGCTCAAATTGCTGAAGTTAATGCTGGTTCTGATAGAAAGGTGCAAGAAGACACAGTGCAATACGGGTCAGGGCTGTTTTGGCAGCAAAAGGGGGACCAATACAATATTAGATAGGTGGTCATAATGTTATGCCTGACCAATGTATATTACAGTTATGCGGTGCATCCCAATCCACATACTGCTCTGCTACTATGTACTGCAGTACATGTCTTTACTTTTAAGGTATTACATTTAGTGCAAGACAAAAAAACAAAAAGAAATGATCAGCGAATCTGTTGGTGACCATAATAAGTAAACCAGAACCTCGTTTCATGCGGGACTCCTTGATCTCAACACAGATCTTTTCAAAGTTTTCATCTAGTTCATCTTTGATGATGGCATGAACAGTGTCCTTGAGCGTGCAGGCACGATGTCTGATCAAGCGATCTGAAACAGAAAGCAAACCAATACTTAGTAACAGTGAATGATATATTTCTTGCAATTAAGCTTTATTTTCTCATTTAATTCCTACTTCACCTGAGGGATCGGTGTCTGGATTATACTCCAAAGCATTCTTCCAGATCAGGTCCACATCATGAAGATAGTCTTTAACAGTGACGTATTTATGCAGGTCGATTTTGGAGAGGACTGTGGACAGGTCCATGGGCTGCTTAATGACTGTAGTGTAATCAGGAACCTGGAGATTCCAAAGAGCAAAAAGGATGAGATTTATGGACTTTTTTATATTATTATCGTCTAGCTAAAATATTTGAATACAATGATTCGGTTTATTAAATATGATGACTCTGACCTCCTCTGTGTCCACTGGCTTTGTGAAAGCCTTGAAGCGCTTGTCCTGAGCGAGTCTGTTGGTGACATCACGTAAGAAGAGGCGGAGTTCCCTGAGCGTGTTCTCTTCCTGTTCCTCTAATTTCTGCTGCTCTTCCTCCGATAGCTGGCGTGGGGGAGGTGGAGGGGCCACTGGAAGAACTTCCAGAGCCTGAAGAACTGAGGATAAATTGGAACCAATTTCTATTACTCGTCCACTAACAAGGTCCTGCATTACGTAATGTAATTTTGCATGAATGTGAGGATGTTTACTCCTCCAGTATGGGTACAGAGAGTCTTGTAGAATCTCTCTCAAGGAGCACTGAGCTGTTCTGGGGACTTGTGGTGGCCCAGCCCCTTACTAAGCTAGTATGCAAGCATACCTGTTTCTTTTTTAGATGGAGGAGCTTTGGCAGCTTGGATCACAATGAGATCCTCAAAGAACTTCAGCCTCTGCCCTTTGGAGGGAAGCGGGACGTTGAACACCTCCCCATACTCCATACGAAACAGATCCTGCACCTGTAGTAAAAGAACAAGCAAATACACTTACAATAGTGTGGTCCAACCTTCTGTAACACACTATAGTATAATCTACACTGGCATGCCAATCCAGAGGCGCCAGTCTTACAAACAAGAAAAACAGGCAATTTAACACAAAACCCTTATTGATGGGCGAGGCAGCTGCAGTGGTGCGAGCTATGGTAATTAAGGTCATATGTACCTCTGTGTAGAGGCTGTGATATGGCAGGCTGCATGTGGCGAGGAGGAGGATGGGCGAGAAGGAGGGGATGTCCTGCAGGAGGCTGAGGAAGGTGGCTCTGAGTGCAGAGCTCACCGTGTCCCACCAGCGTTGCATGTGTGGTATGTACAGGATGCTGGGGGCCGTTCTCTTAGCCTCACAGAACAGCTGGACGAGGATAAAATGTATTAATCAGCTACATTTCACATAATCAGCATGGGACATCGTGTCATTCTGGACACATTTACTGCAGTTTAGCACCATAGAACTACTGAAAAAGAAAAAAAAAAAGTGTCAGAAAGATTGTAGCAGAGTGTGTATATGATCTACCTGTGCACAAGCCTCCTCCGGGCTGGTAGTGCTGACCCCGAAAAGCACCGCCATGTCCAGTGTGTAGACAGTAAACTTCTCCAAGGTATGCAGCATTGCAGGGGCCAGGTGTGTGCTCTGCCCTGAGCCCGGATTCCCACAGAGCAGCAGCCGGGGCCTGAACGTGGTTGGCTCTTGGACAGCACTCCTGCATCATACAAAGTCAAAGAGCTCTAGTCATGAACTCTACTGACTAGTCACACGCACACTATTTTCATGTCATTTCTGTTCATAAGAAAGTTGTATTAAACTGTTGTTGAAGACTGACTTGGTAAAATGGAGAAAGGAGCCGGTTGGGCCTGTATTAGTCTGGGCAGGATTACTAGTGCACATAGAGGATGCCTCATCTTCACTGTGCAGCAAGTCATCTAAAACACCTCCCACATCTACAGCACAAACAGAGAAGGGATTTCTGATCACTTTAAAATCAGTATATGGATATTATGGATAATTATGTATAAACACCAAATAAGCAGACAGTATCATGTTTAAGATGCAGAAAATAAAACACTTGAAAATGTGCTCTGTAGGATTATAGACTAGATCATTAATTTATAAAATCATTAGTAAGAGAACATACTGTTGTCCTTTTTCATCTTTTTTATGCCCTGCTCCACATGAGGGAAAACCTTCTGCAGGGCCTTCATGGCATTGCAGAGTGTGTTAGCCAGCAGGGGCTGAACGACAGGGGTCAGGGCTTTGGCTGGGGACGCCACGGCCCTTTGAGACGCTGGCACAATCTTCCTCATGGCGGACAGGAAGTCACGGCCTTCCACGCTGATAGACGCGACATCCAAAAGGAGTTTTTGTGAGGAGGTATAGATCTGGGGGTAGCGACGGCGCAGGGCACAGAGGGCTGCTTCTGCACACACTGCTTTGATGTCTGCGCCGCAGTAACCTGCGAGACACAGATAGCAGGCAATTTTATGAAACCTTTTTCTAATCATCTGAATCATGGCTATAATCAGCTTTAGTGTGTTAGCAGTCAGGCAGCATTCACATCGCATTGTCAACTGTTCTCCTCTATCTGAAAGCAAGTGCTTTACTGCTAATACGATACCTGAAGGAAAGGGATGGGCAATTATATCAAAATCACTTTTAATGCTAATATGTAATACAGTAAAAACAGGCCCAGCATTAAGACAAAATGGTTTTCATAGACCCAGTGGTTTGTTTTGGAAAACAGCACGTGACATTTGCCATTTGAGACGTGTTGGACAGGCGCCTTTAATGTAAGGAGAGACTGTAAGAAGACTTACCAACACACTTGTCAGCCAGTTCCTCCAGGAACGCATCCGACGGCTGCGGATCCCACTGTCGTGTGTGGATCTTTAAAATGTCTTTACGAGCCTAAAAACGGGCAAATGATATATATTTGCTCTAGTCTTTCCTATCAGCAGATAACCAGTGAGACACTGTAGCTACTAAAGCTCAGAGTGTTCACATTACTTTTACAATGGTGTCAACTCCTTTTTAACAATCGTAACTGTAAAAAGAAAGCAATAAAAGTGCCCTGATATCATAATTACATTGTTTTTGCTATTTTTTGACACACCTCTCTGTCAGGAAGGCTGAACAGGAACTCCCTGTCGAAGCGTCCGGGCCGTCTGAGAGCAGGATCTATGGAGTCCAGTCGGTTAGTGGCTCCAATTACGACCACCTCACCACGACTGTCCAGACCGTCCATTAAAGCCAGCAGAGTGGACACGATGGAGCTGTTAGCCAAAAGGGGCACACTAATTACAACATACTCTATGCTCTTTAAGAGTGCTTTTCCAGCAGATGTCAAAATGTGTGTTCATTCATGTTGTGCATGCTGAACATACCTGTGGATCTGGTCTTGTCTACTAGAACGAACGGGTGCAATCCCATCGATTTCATCAAAGAATATAATAGACGGACGCATCTGATATGCCTTCCAATACAAAATGGAAAAACTGTTATAATAAATAAAACTGGTAGCTTTTTCCTGTTAAAAAAAAGCTTAGCACTAAAAAAAGTTTACAATTTGGACAGAGATAATATATTGCAATTATTTTATGCTTTAAAATATATATTAAAAATCTGAATACATAACATTTTTAAACATAACATTTAATCGATATTCATAATGCTGATTAACACCAAAAGAAAAAACAAAAACAAAACCCAAACCAAAATGATCAATACACTAAAATTTAACAATCATGTACACTATATTGCCAAAAGTTTTGGGACACCCCTCCAAATCACTGAATTCATGTGTTGTTTTTCAGGGGTTGGGCTCAGCCCCTTAATTCCAGTAAAAGGAACGCTTAACACTTCAGCATACCAAGACATTTTAGAACAGGAAGGGGGCCATAAAAAGTTGGGAGCATGAAATTGTCCAAAATGTCTTGGTATGAAGCTGAAGCATTAAGAGTTCCTTTCACTGGAACTAAGAGGCCGAGCCTAACTCCTGAATTCAATGATATGGAGGGGTGTCCCAAAACTTTTGGCAATATAGTGCACCATGCAAACGAATTAAACAGTATCTACCTGGTCGAAAAGGAGTCGGAGCTGTCTTTCCGATTCTCCCACCCATTTGCTGAGACAGTCGGCTCCTTTCCGCATAAAGAAGGACACCTTCTTCTCCCCCTGACTGCACTCATTGGCCAGTGCTCGTGCCACCAGAGTCTTCCCAGTGCCCGGAGGACCGTAGAATAGACAACCTCTGTTGAGAATTTCAGAATATAACATTAAGAATAAAAAACTATATCTATAAATAACAAATCAAGCTAAACATTTTGTAATAAAAACACATGGCTTTATCCATCCTCTGTTTTAGGTAAATAACCTACATGTATGCAAGCTGTTGTCTCTAACATATGCCTGTTATGTCCCTGATTATTAATATCTAACATCATTAAAGTCATAGCTCCTGGAAGAGTGGTTAAGGCTCCATCTTGTCACGGGAGATAATCACATAATAATCTCTGAAAAAAGTAATCTGCATTACCTTGGAGGCTGAATCTTAAACCGCTCAAATACTTCAGGGTACAGTAAAGGAAAGACCACCATTTCCTTTAGAGCAGCGATGTGTCTGTTCAATCCCCCGATACTGTCAAAGCGCACCTAGTCGCAGGGAATAATCAGCCATTAGCTAAAGAGATTCGTTTTCTTGTTCAATGATTGAATGTACATTTTAAACAACATGCAACAAGACAAAAATTCACAAACCGTCTGGTCAATCTGCATTGGATCAACATCTGCAAGACTGGCTCCGATCTTAATACGGTCCTTGTGGATTCCCAAGAGATCCTCTTTCCGGAAGTTCATTGGTAGGCATCTACAGAACAAAGTTACATTTTTAAATGCTAAACATAAAGCTGAACTGTATGCAGGCTTTATTCTACAGGATTTCAAGGTTTCATGGACTATGTTCTGATAGACACACTATATTGCCAAAAGTTTTGGGACACCCCTCCAAATCATTAAATTCAGGGGTTGTTTTTCAGGGGTTGTGCTCGGCCCCTTAGTTCCAGTGAAAGAAACTCTTAATGCTTCAGTATACCAAGACATTTTGGACAATTTCATGCTCCCAACTTTGTGGGAACAGTTTGGGGATGACCCCTTCCTGTTCCAACATGACTGCACACCAGTGCACAAAGCAAGATCCGTAAAGACATGGATGAGAGAGTTTGGTGTAGAGGAACTTGATTGGTCTGCACAGAGTCCTGACCTCAACCCGAACACCTTTGGGATGAATTAGAGCGGAGACTGCGAGACCTTTTCGTCCAACATCAGTGCCTGACCTCACAACTGCGCTTTTAGAGAAATGGTCAAAAATTCCCATAAACGCACTCCTAAACCTTGTGGAAAGCCTTCCCAGAAGAGTTGAAGCTGTTATAGTTGTAAAGGGCGGGCCAACTCTATATGTGCACATAAAGGCAGATGTCCCAGTTTTGGTCTGGCTCACAGTCTCCGCTCTAATTCACCCCAAAGGTGTTCTATTGGGTTGAGGTCAGGACTCTGTGAAGTCCAGTCAAGTTCCTCCACACCAAACTCGCTTTCATGTCTTTATGGACCTTGCCTTGTTCACTGGTGCTGTAAAACAAAAAAATATCCTAGAGTGTCTTTCACTAAACAACAGCCTGCTTAGGGATTTCATAAATGAGTGACTTTTTACCTGTTTGTTGACCTGTTCCGACTCTTACTCCTCCGCCTTTCAAATTTCTCTTCATCAGATGAAGATGAGGAGGTTGAGTCGCTACTGTGAATGGCATGTCTCCGTCTGAGAAAAAAAAAATTCTTATAACTATTAATAAACATATTAAATATAAGCAATTTTCCACAACCAAATATGACCGAACAACACCAAACGTGACAAACAAATACCCAAAATCTGCTTAATCCGTCTCTTAAACCAAAGTGCTTGCACAGAACTGCTGCTCAGTGATTATATACCTTACAGAGCTTTATCTTACCCATCAGGTCTCCCAAAACTGCAGTCAAAGGAGCAGACAAAAACAGGCTTAGGAGGAAAACGTTGAACTAAATATTAAACTAAAAGTTCAAGGGTGGCCATTCACTAGAGTCTTACAATTGTTAGATCATCCCCAATCTAGAAAACATGAATGTTTATGTAAAAAAAAAAAACAGCAGAGTGATGGTGACCTGCTACTTCTGTGTCTGTTGTATGGACTGCATGGCCCGGTGGTGCTGAAGGAATACCTCCGTCTGGTTGGGGTTGAGTGTCTGTGGAAAAATATACTCTGCTTCCTCGGCTCTACAGATGGGGGGGGTGAAGAAAAACTTACCAAATATATAAATACATACCAAATGTTTTTGTATTAATAAAGTCAAGCTGCCTCATGTCAAGGACGTATAATGGTATTGGAAATGCTTTCCTGGCACACACTGGTCCACTTAATATCAGTCACTTGAACTATGAATATTGTTGCTGAAAATGTGCATCTCTATCGCCACAATTTACGCATCTAATAACGGTTTCTTAAGAAATAAAAATGCCGTAAAAGATGTGAATGCGCAGTTGAAATCTGCAGCACTTATATGACGCATTCATGTCAACATGAACCAGAATCCCGAAGGAATGTTTAATCAGAGCTGGACAGTGATAATACTGACCCTCGAGAGGAGCTTGGTAGCGTACAACAGCTTTTCTCTGTCTGAACTCGTAGCGTTTCTGATTGTCCTCTTCCTCATCGTCGTCGTCACCTTCGTCATGGTCTTCCTCCTCCTCCTCCTCCTCTTCTTCTTCTTCTTCTTCTTCTCCGGTGCCTTCTCCATCTTCATTTTCGTCCTCTTGATCAGTGTATTCTAGAAATTTGAGGGTAATTTGTGGAAAACATTACTACAAGAAGGCTCTCTTTAAAAGTCTGGTTTTAAAAAGTGAAACTGAGAAACAAGCTGTGCCGGGAAATGTTAATTTATCAACCCATCTTTAGCGAATTGTTACCGTCATGGCCGTTCTCTTGCTCATCGGCGCTCTCCTCGTCTGTTCTCTCAGAGGACCTCGTGGTTCTCTTCCTCTTGGATCCAGAATACATTCTAAGCTCCTACATGTTAGGGAGAATGAAAATGCAGTCCAGAGCTGTGTGTGTGTGTATATATCTGTACTCATCCCAGTGAGTAACTAACTAACAGAGCTCACCTCCTTTTTAGAGTCTCTGCTACCAAGCCTTCGGCGCATTTTCTGCATGTCATCCATTTTCTGGAGAACAGCTTCTGCAGTGCTGGAGGGAAAGACATCTTTAGGAATAAACACTCAGCTAGCCATAATGGTTCTGAAATGCACTTTTTTATCTCAGTGTACAATGTAGTGGATAAAACACTCATCAACATGCGGTCATAGGAAAATAATCAATGTGGCATGAAACAGAGTGCTGTGGTATCGTCGAAGAGAAATTCACATTATTTCCCCCTTGTTTATTTGTAAATAACGACGTACTTTGTAATGAGCCGGTCATAGAGGACAGACTGATCCCGGGCGTTAAACTTGTATCTTGTGATTCTGGAGCTGCGTCTCACAGTGCAGTCCACCTTTCTCTCTCGTAATCGCGCTCGGAGATTTTTTGAGGCTGCTGTCTCATCTTCAGCTGGGAGGAAAAAAACAACATAAGCATTAGAACTGAGCACGGTTACTCATTAAATAGCAAAATGGTTCAGAAATGAAATCTATTATCTTTCGCATGTATAAAAATGTAAGAAACACGCACCGTTGATCTCGTCACCGGACTTCTCGTCTTTCTGCAATCTGGGAGATTTCCTATTATAAACATAAATTATCGTAAAATTTCCATAACATGTAATTTTATAAGAAATTACAATTCTCAAATTTGAAGAGAAACGCTACCTTAAATGCTTCATGCCTTTCTCATCCTTTTGGGGAGATCCGTTCGGTTTGTTAATCACATCAGCGAAAGAAACAGCATGTTTGTCTGTTTTGGCTCTGGTCTTTATGCCGCCTTTCCCCATGCTGTCGATTTCTTTAGCAGACAAATAGCCCTAAAAATGAACATACATCACTGCATTATATAAACATTGAAGAAGAACTGAAATACACACTATGCCAGAGTTTCTATAGTGTCTGAAAGAGCAATTGTGAATAATCATATTGACTGGACATTGTACACTTGTTCTTTCTCTTTGTGTTTCATTAATTTGTTGCTGCCATAGCAACAACTAGCCATGTTAACGGAGGAGTCATTAGTGTGATGTCCACTACTGCTGAAGTGTGTATTTGTGATAACATTGAGACAACAGTTTGTAGTGACATCTGCTATCAAGCTACACTATATTGCCAAAAGTTTTAGGACACCCCTCCAAATCATCGAATTCAGGTGTTGTTTTTCAGGGGTTGTGCTCGGCCCCTTAGTTCCAGTGAAAGGAACTCTTAATGCTTCAGCTTACCAAGACATTTTGGACAATTTCATGTTCCCAACTTTGTGGGAACAGTTTGGGGATGACCCCTTCCTGTTCCAACATGACTGTACACCAGTGCACAAAGCAAGGTCCATAAAGACATGGATGAGTGAGTTTGGTGTGGAGGAACTTGACTGGCCTGCACCTCCACCCGAACACTTTTGCGATGAATTAGAGCGGAGACTGTGAGACCTTCTCATCCAACATCAGTGCCTGACCTCACAAATACGATTTTAGAGGAATGGTCAAAAATTCCCATAAACACATTCCTAACCCTTGTGGAAAGCCTTCCCAGAAGAGTTGAAGCTGTTATAGCTGCAAAGGGGGAGCTAACTCCATATTACATTCATGTGCATGTAAAGGCAGACGTCCCGGTTTTGGCCTGGCTCACAGTCTCCGCTCTAATTCATCCCAAAGGTGTTCTATGGGGTTGAGGTGCAGGCCAGTCAAATTATACAAATATAGTGTATATTCAACTTAAATTATTTGGCTACTTATTCGCTTCATTTCTCTTATGAAGTGCATTATACATTTATAAAAATCAGGAAATTGTCATTTGTAGGTGTTCAAGAAGTTTAGACTGTGTGTGTGTGTGTGTGTGTGTATGTATGTATGTCTCCCCCCCCCCCTCTCATTTTGGTTTCATTGTTTTATTTTGGCCCAAGTATTGTTGTGGTATCGAGAACCGCGATAGCTGACACTGATATATCGCAGTCAAACTTTCTGGTACCGTCCCATCCCAGAACATCAGCACCGCTACACTGATACCGTGCCGTTTGTTTACATTCCAAACACTTATCACTGTTAAGTCAGGAAGACCTCTTTTACACCCCCAGCATGCTGTTCTCTGCCAATTTAGAGTTTGTTAGGATAAAATCAATTGGTGTTGTGCCAAAAAAAGAAAAAAAACTTGATACACATCGTGCTGAAAATCACGTTAATGCCAATGAGGCTAGCAAGGGAAGTTCACAAACAGACTACATTTGCACACCGGCTAATTCATTAGCCGCTAGCGCCTTCCTAGCCAGCTAAGTTAAGCTAGCTGTTGATTAAATTTGTATGGAGGTTGAAAGATAACAACGTTCAGTTTTAGAAAACCCACCCCCAAAAAACCGTGTCTCATGGCCGAAGAAGGAACTCACGTTAGTGGGGCTGTGCTCGACGCTGCTGCAGCTGTCACCCAGGCCCTTCTGCACGCGCGCGGACTTTTTCTGCGCGCGCCGCAGCGACAGAAACTCGGAGCTCGTGTCCATGTCCGAGTCCCGCTTCAGCGCCTCAGCGCCCGAACTACTTCTGCGTAGCATCACCATCTTTTATCCTTTTACGATCTAAACCAGCTCATTCACATGAGGGAAAAAAACCGATCAGAACCATATCAGGAAATCCAACCGATTCGAAGACGGAGATATGCCTATAAAATAACACCCCGCTTTCCTCTTGATTTCTGGCGCCATAAACGTCACCGCGAGCCTAATGATGACCTGAATGCAGAATGCGCTCTCGAGACGAAAATTAGATCCCATCCGCAACCCATAGTGAAGTCTTCATTTACAGCTAAGGATCATATATTCACATAGTTAAATCGTGGAAAATAGCGTAATAGTAAGTGTAGAGTAAACGTGGATGTTTGTTTAGTCTGCTTTTTAAACGCGTTATGGGGTACTCAACGGTTTTGGGAAGCTTGCGCAAGGATCTTCTTTCCCAAGTAGTGCCGGTCGTGTTTTTGGCGCGCCACAAGTTCAGCCGCGCTCCGTGTTCTGATTGGCTAGTGCAAGTCACGCCCACTGACAGACAGATTTCAAAACAAACCAGTCGGGGCTGAAGTAGTCCATGATAGATAGATAGATAGATAGATAGATAGATAGATAGATAGATAGATAGATAGATAGATAGATAGATAGATAGATAGATAGATAGATAGATAGACAGACTGACGGATAGACAGACAGACAGACAGACAGATAGATAGATAGATAGATAGATAGATAGATAGATAGATAGATAGATAGATAGATAGACAGACTGACGGATAGACAGACAGACAGACAGACAGATAGATAGATAGATAGATAGATAGATAGATAGATAGATAGATCTACCAGAAGTGCAAATAGTAGATATTGTGCAAATGAAAAAGTGCAGATAAATATGTAAATATTTACATCAATAAATAAGGCTATGTCAGAGTGTGCATAAAGAAGTGTGTGCAAGTTGTATTTACAGCAGATAAAATGTCAGGTGTAATTATAATTGTGCAAAAATGTGTGCATTATGTACCTCGTATGTACAGCAGTAACAGAAATAATATACAGTGTGTATATATATATATATATATATATATATACACACTGTATATTATTTCTGTTACTGCTGTACATACGAGGTACATAATATATATATATATATATATATATATATATATATATATATATATATATATATATATATATATTATAGAATGTACAGAGCGGAGCAGAACTGCAAGGTGGTGAAGTGTAGTGAGACATGAGTGTAGTGAGACATGAGTGTAGTGAGACATGAGTGTAGTGAGACATGAGTGTAGTGAGACACCTAGCGGTGTAGTGTAAAGTCCAGTAGATTTATGGCTCATGGGTTTCGTTAGCATACTCAGGACATTGTAGACTGTGATGATTTATCCGGCAATATTGTAAAGTAATATTCCATCCAGTAATAATTTAATTAATTGTGTGTGTGTGTTGAGGCTCAGCATTGCGTGCGAAGAGAGCATCTTGTCATCCAGAGGGAATCCGCCACCTGAAACTCGAGGAAGGTATAAAACAGTCACCTTGTCTGGAGCTTTGCAAACTGATGGAAGTTATTCTCATTGAATAATTCAACATTAATTTAAGCCCATATAAAAACTGTTATAATAATTCTTTGAGTGATACTTCTCATATCTGGGACTATCTTTGTAAGTATTAAACCAGATGCACGTCATTTATTTTAGATGTAAGATGTAATAATCGTTATATAGTACGCGTTTTAAAGCATTTAGACCATGTTGTGTTGTGTTTAAACATATTGATCGTGACTGGATGCCGACATACCATTTGGAACAATGTTTTTCATTTTTACGCACACAGCCCGACCTACACATAATATTGATGTTGCGCTTATTTAAGTTAATTCGGTTAGCTGGATGAATACAGTAAGCTGTATAAAATAGTTTCTCTGCTGTTTAAACTTTTTGGGAAATGAAAACCTTTGGATATGGTTCTTCTAGCACACCTTTCCCCCTGGACCGTGAGGGAGATGGTCGGAAACGGAGGAAGCCCATACAGAAGCAGTTAAGTACATGGGATTGGCTAGACCATTTCTACTCAGCCCCCCTAAAAATTATGCGATTCTCCATAAACTATACACAAATTCATATGAAATTTCATGCGTTCTTCAATCAGCAGAGCGAGGATCAGAGGACAAGTGTGTGTGTGTGTGTGTGTGTGTGTGTGAGATCAGGAAGACTCGTATTTGGCTTGTTCTGTACTCAAATGTTATATACACATCTATGCAATACAGGAATGCTGCAATAAGTTTACCATCCTATACCCTGATAGGCAAACGTTTATTGAAATGCCCCCCTTAAATAAAAATCCTAGAATCGCCCCTGGTTAAGTATTTCATTGTCTTGTTTTTTTATTTTTTGATATTTACAGATTAATGTTTGAGATAAATTCTAATCAAGCTTGGATCTCACTTACCCTATATATGTTTTACTGTCAGTTGGCTTGTCCTACAGATAACTTTACATTACCGTGGTGGCAGGGGCGATTCTAGGATTTTCATTTAATGGGGGCTCAGCCCCCAATAAGGTTATAATAGTAAAAATAAATAAATGATAGATAGATAGATAGATAGATAGATAGATAGATAGATAGATAGATAGATAGATAGATAGATA
This sequence comes from Hemibagrus wyckioides, assembly GCF_019097595.1. Taxonomy (NCBI): domain Eukaryota; kingdom Metazoa; phylum Chordata; class Actinopteri; order Siluriformes; family Bagridae; genus Hemibagrus; species Hemibagrus wyckioides. Next base: position 14,695,752 of record NC_080732.1, on the reverse strand, counting down.
GATAGATACCTTATTCATCCCAAAGGGAAATTCACAGTTTCCAGGAGTATCCACAAACACAGGTAATAGATAAAATAGGAAGGAATATAACAAAAATACTAAAATACCCAAATTAGGGTACAAAATATAACAAAAAAAATATATCAAGTAACAAAAATATAAAATATTACCAAATATAGCAGAATATAACAATATAACAAAATATAGCAGAAAAATACTAAAATACCCAGATTAGGGTACAAAAACATAACAAAAAATATATCAAATAAAAAAATATAAAATACAACAAAAAATATATCAAATAACAAAATATAAAATATTACAAAATATAGTAGAATATAATAATATAACAAAATATAGCAGAAGAATACTAAATACAGAGATTTAGGAATAAATATGGAGAATGAGATGAAAAACAAGATAAGTAATGTGCAAAACAAGTGTTTAAAGTTACAGACCTAGTCGATGTGCGAAAACTGTTATGTGCAAAAACTGCGTGTTTATGAGTGAGAGTTCTGTATAAACCAGTGTATTATGTGTAGTGTGTGTTTTATTGTACAGTCCAGGACAGAGAGAAGAGTAGTGTCAGCACTGACTCCTCCCACCCCGTGTGGAATTAAAGAGTCGCATGGCATGGGGGAGGAACGACCTCCTCAGTCTGTCAGTGGAGCAGGGCAGTGACAGCAACCTGTCACTGAAGCTGCTTCTCTGTCTGGAGATGATGCTGTACAGTGGATGCAGTGGATTGTCCATGATGGACAGGAGCCTGCTCAGCGCCCTCCTCTATGCCACTGATGTCAGGCTGTCCAGTTCTGAGCCTACAATCGAGCCCGCCTTCCTCACCAGCTTGTCCAGACGTGAGGCGTCCTTCTTCTTTATGCTGCCTCCCCAGCACACTGCCGCATAGAAGAGGGCACTTGACACAACAGTCTGATAGAACATCTGCAGTAGCTTTTTGCAAATGTTAAAGGAAGCCAGCCTTCTTAGGAAGTACAGCCAGCTCTGTCCTTTCCTACACAGAGCGTCTGTGTTGGCAGTCCAGTCCATTCTTTCATCCAGCTGTACTCCAAGGTACTTGTAGGTCTTGACAAACTCCACACAGTCCCCGTTGATAATAACAGGCTCAGGTTGAGGCCTGGGCCTCCTAAGGTCCACCACCATCTCCCTGGTCAAATAAATAAACAAATAAACAAACAAACAAATAAATGAAAAAAGCATTCCACTGTATTGCATAGATTTGTACAACCCCTGGCAAAAAGTATGGAATCACCACTCTTGGAAGATGTTCATTCAACTGTGTAGAAAAAACAGAATCACAGACATGCAACAAAACTATTTTCATTTAACATTCCAACCTTCTGGCTTTATGAAACACTTACAAAAATAAAAAAAGAAAGAAAATTGTAGTCAATTGCAACTGTTTTTACAGATCAAACAGAGGAAAAAAAATATGGAATCACTCAATTCTGAGGAAAATATTATGGAATCACCATGTACTTTGCAGTTCTAAAACAAACACCTGTATCCGATTACATCTGCTGATTAGTCTGCAGTTAAAAAAGAGTGCTTGCACACCTTAGTGAGCTGTTGAACCAAGCTGATTGACATAAACCATGGCTCCAACACGAGAGATTTCAGTTGAAACAAAGGAGAGGATTATAAAACTTCTTGAAGAAGGTAAATCTTCACGGAATGTTGCAAAAGATGTTTGTTGTTCCCAGTCAGCTGTGTCTAAAATCTGGACCAAGTACAAATCAAATGGGAAGGTTGGAAAAGGGAAGCGTACTGGTAGACCAAGGAAGACGTCAAAGCATCAACATAGAAAACTTAAAGCAATGTGCCTTGAAAACAGAAAATGCACAACAAAACAAATGAGGAACAAATGGGCAGAAAGTGGAGTCAATGTCTGTGACCAGGGGCAATTCTAGGATTTTCATTTAAGGGGGGCTCAATGAGGGTATAATAGAAAAAATAAATAAATAAATAAATAAATAAAAAATAAACGTTTGATTAACAGGGTAGGATGGTAAACTTATTGCAGCATTCCACTGTATTGCATAGATGTGTATAACATTTGAGTACTGAACAAGCCAAATATGAGTCTTCCTGATCACACACACACACACACACATCATTTTTCAGGATGATAATGCATCATGCCATAGGGCAAAAGCTGTGAAAACTTTCCTTCAAGAAGGACATATAATGTCAATGGCATGGCCTGCAAATAGTACGGACCTCAATCCAATTGAAAATCTATGGTGGAAATTAAAGAAAATGGTCCACAACAAGGCAAAAAAAATTGTTTTTTTTTCTGCACAGTTAAACAATTGAATGAACATCTTCCAAGAGTGGTGATTCCATACTTTTTGCCAGGGGTTGTATAACATTTGAGTACTGAATAAGCCAAATACAAGTCTTCCTGATCACACACACACACACTTGTCCTCTGATCCTCGCTCTGCGAGTCTGTGCTGAAAGACGGGGAAGAGCCGAAGTCTGCCGCCGTTTTCGTTTAAAGGGGACTGAGGCGATCACAAATTTGTGTAGAGTTTATGAAGTTAGAAATAGCCTTTATTTGTCACATATACATTACAGCACAGTGAAATTCTTTCTTCACATATCCCATCCTTGGAGGTTGGGATCAGAGCGCAGGGTCAGCCATGATACAGCGCCCCTGGAGCAGAGAGGGTTAAGGGCCTTGCTCAAGGGCCCAACAGTGGCAACTTGGCAGTGCTGGGCCTTGAACCCCAAATCTTCAAATCAACACCCCAGCACCTTAACCACTTGAGCTACCACCACCCAGACATTTTTTCTTTTTCTTTTCTGGATTTAACTACCATTGTAACATGATAAACAAAACCACTTTTTCTTCAGTTTCATGAAAAATGAGAAGTCACATCAGAGGTTTTATTCACCAGAAGCTTAATTCTGCATTATGTATTTTATTTTCTATTTATAAATCATTTGAATGACTTCCATAATACAGTATTGAATCGTATAATTATTAATTTAAAGGTTTTTTTAAGTAGTACTACAGTTCTCTAAGTAATATTCTGCACTACGACTCTTTCCAAGTACTCTACATTCACAATACAGCAACTTCTACATGCAATTTCTTGTGCCTAATGCCTTTTAAAGCATTAGACTGTAACACATGCTATATGCTGTCTGAAATGTTTTGGTTTTATGAAGAACATATTTGATGAGTTTCAAACTGACTAACAAACATGGTCCAACTTCCACTGCAGTCTTTTGCAGTCTGTTTTTTCCTCTTAAAATTCTCTTATGGTGGTTGTTTCATATACGACTTACAATATGACTGAATATAAAAGGTCTCTGACATTTGTTGGCAGTAAGAAAAAGGCCAACATCAATTTTTTTTTTCTTGCATATGTAATGATAAAAGCAATGGTAAACAAACCATAGTATTTGAGTGATGGTTAGTGAATATGAATATCTGTACCTATAAATGTCATCTACACCTCTATTAGTTCATTAGTAGCTGCTGAGAATATGCTCCTTGTAAGGTTGTGACTGATCGGATGCTTCCCAGACGGGGAGAGTAAGCATGAGATATGTGCGGAGTTACAAAAAAAGCTAGTTCATGCTTTCATGACCTCCAGACTGGACGATTGTAATGCATTACTAGGTGGTTGTCCTGCATCTTCAATAAACAAGTCCAGAATGCAGCCACCAGAGTTCTTACCAGATCAAGAAAATATGATCATATAACCCCAATATTATTATTATCCCTGCACTGGCTACCTGTTAAGTTTAGAACTGATTATAAACTAGCACTACTTACATACAAGGCTCTAAATGGTTTAGCGCCCACGTATCTAACCAGTCTTCTAACACGTTACAATCCACCACGCTCTTCACGATCACAAAACTCTGGACTTCTGGTAGTTCCCAGAATATGAAGTCTACAAAAGGGGGTAGAGCGTTTTTGTATTTAGCTCCCAAATTTTGGAATAGTCTTCCTGACAGTGTTCGGGGCTCAGACACAGTCTCCCAGTTTAAAAGTAGATTAAAGACTTATCTCTTTAGCCTGGCATACACATACAGTAACAATCCTTTTTGTAATAAAGTTCTAGCAACCACAGCTGCCAGTGTTTTTCACCACAGATGGACCAGTTTGTTTTTAATAATGCATAATCTAAAATAAAAATAACGCTTAATCTAAAACAAAATCTGTGTGAAAGAGAAAAAGAAGTGTTGTGGATAATTATTAAGTGTTGTAGAAAGGAAATGCAGACTTGTTATCCAAACCCTGGTGTCTATCTGACCACAACATCTCTCTGACAGCTTCTCCTCCATATTTAGAGCTGATGCTGCTTTGAACTCTGAAGTTTCTTCCTCATGGTGCGTTAGTTCCTAAGTCTCATCTATGAACTGATCACTTGATCACCTTTGTGAATTAACCTGACGATGTAAAATTCAAATCACATCTTGAGCTTCATTTGTTATCAGTTTATTTGGCATTACAACACCAGATCATTAGTTGTACAGATTTAACAGGTTTAGACTGTTGGCTAGAAAGTATTTGCTTGTGAGAGGAAAACAGTGGAATTACTTCTGAACACCAAGGTTTCAGCTGATGGAGAATTTCTACAGTGTAATTATATGAGAAATAAATGAGAAATGCTTATGATGTGTTATAAACAAAGACACTTGAGACACATGAGTATTGAACAATAAAAATACTTTATTAACTATTTATAACTATTTACAAGCAATGACGAACTTATTACAGATATTAATATATTTTATACCACAACGAAATGCCCGAATCTAATTGAAATAAGGTGCTTATTTAACATTAATGTTTAATAAATGAAACATTACTATCATTGGCAAATTGCTGTGGTATAAATATTTTAATAAACTCTAAACTTGGGGGTGGGGGTGTTTAGGGGGTTTAGAAGGGGAAGAGAGGGGGTTTTGGGGGGTTCGGGGGTGGGAATACACTACATTTGTATAACTTAATAAAAAAATCTTAATCTTAAAAATGTAATATTTACATATTTACAGCAATGCATAATTTAACAACAAATTAACAACAGAACAATAAAAAACAACATTAATCTAAAAATCCTAAAGATTTAACAAAATCAAAATGCATATGAAAAATACAAAAACCAGCAGACATTTTATTTTAACTAGATGTCATAACTACTTCAATGATGCTACAATTATATCATTATAATGGTTTACATTTATAGATTATACTAGGGATAAGACTAATGCTGAAATCTAGGGGTGAAATACTTACCACACATACTTACCACAGATACATACCTTACATCATGAATACAAGGTGATGAACATGAGGTGAGGACTGAGCTTTTTAAAGTCACATCTCGCTCACGTAAAACTTTACAAATCTAGTGGGGAATAGGACCTGCCTCCCGATGAAATCCACCTCCCCATCAGGTTCCACACGCTGCCGTCTACTCAGAGGGGCTTCCTGATAGCCATCCTCTTCGTTCCTCCTCCTCCTTATGCCCCAGCGTCGGAAAGGAGTCATCATTGTGGCAGGAACAAAGAACCTACCATCCACAATGCTGTTGATGCTGATCTCATAATAAGGCAGCAACTGATACCTTGTCGAGGGTAATGTCCTGACAGGGGTCCTGAGAGGGGATGGACTCCTCACAAGGGATGGGGTCCTGAGAGGGGATGGGCGCCTCACAGGGGGTGGGGTCCTGAGAGGGGATGGGCGCCTCACAGGGGGTGGGGTCCTGAGAGGGGATGGGCGCCTCACAGGGGGTGGGGTCCTGAGAGGGGATGGGCGCCTCACAGGGGGTGGGGTCCTGAGAGGGGATGGGCGCCTCACAGGGGGTGGGGTCCTGAGAGGGGATGGGCGCCTCACAGGGGGTGGGGCTCTGAGAGGGGATGGGCGCCTCACAGGGGGTGGGGCTCTGAGAGGGGATGGGCGCCTCACAGGTTGTGGGGTCCTGAGAGGGGATGGGCGCCTCACAGGGGGTGGAGACCTGAGAGGGGATGGGCGCCTCACAGGGGGTGGGGTACTGAGAGGGGATTGGCGCCTCACAGGGGGTGGGGTCCATATAGGAGAGAGGCCTCTCATAGGTGGGGATGGACTTCTGTCAGGGGACAGGTTCCTCATAGAAAGCCTCACTGTCAAAACAAGAAGTATTTACACAAGTTATATTACTGTAATGGTCCTATAGCTGCATTTATAGGTGTTATACAGAGCTCTTCCAGTATCACGGCTTCACTGTTAGTCACACTGGGAACTTATTTCAATGCTTACTTCAATGCTTTCAATTCCCCCACAAAATGCAGATTAAAACACATTTCTATTACAGTGTATTAATTTAGCAGTTTCTTACTCCAGTGGTTCACATCCCCTTTGAGTCCAATTGTGTCTCCTCTCAAAAATTCGCCCTTTATCGTACATTACACTACTCCTAACTATTTTATTCACGACAGCTAGAAACAAAACCTTGCTGAACAGAATTAAAACGAACAGCTTGATATTTTTTGCCCAAGCTGCACTCCACACTAGCTCCATTTATTTGTACCGATGGGTTTTGTTCAGCTAGCTGCCTTTCCTCTCAGCCCCTTTCTCTCTCCGCTTTAACAACCCGACAAACACGGACAATGAAAAATCCTTAAAATAATAAGTCACTTCATGTTATTGTAAACATTTTAACTTATTCTATTCACGCCATCAAAAAAACATACTATGAACAATTATAAACACAATTACTTAGCGACATGCTAACTAGCCGTCTAGCTAATCTTTACTAATACTCCTCGGCTTGACTTAGTAAACTTTAGCAAACGTTAAGTAAACATTGGGACTTTTATGAAAAGCTGATGTTAACATATCTGAAAACATGAAGCACTGTTTTCTTCTTCCCTGCTCGTTTCACTGGAGTCTGCCGCTTTGTCCGCTAGCTTTAGCATACTGATCGTGTTCGGAAAACGATTAGCCGAATAAAGATTAGCTGAACAGAATTTCTCAAAACCATCTAGTCATATAAAACGATATTCCTGATTGCGTTTTTTTGTAATAACGCGGTGTTTAAAAGACTTTATACTTAAGTGAAAAAGAGGAAACTGTGTAACTGACCGTTCCAGGGGTCGTACAGTCCGCTCCATTCGGGCTCGGGATCCACATCCTGGTGCTGAGGCTCGGCTTCTCCCCCGAAGTTCATCATCGCTGCGCTGTAGAGTCGGTGTAGGAGTCAGGTCCAGTAGTGGAGTAAAGAGAAATCTGAAACAGGAGTGTAGCAAAAATGCCAAAGGATGATCCAAATCTTGCGACCTTCAGAACCGCAACACTTTAGGATTTAAAACGAAACACTCCACAGTTTAAACACAAACATTCCAAAACTAGATCACGTGACACGGCAGAGCGACAAGCGCATGCGCAGAACTCCGTGATTCCCCTCACTCTCACTCATACTGACTTATATTATAGATATAAATAAAAAGGCCATCTGTCTCTAAATATCTCAGCTTTTTTCTTATTAATTCTCATTTTTACACATGTACACATATTGTTTTGCACAGTAAAGTGCATATATACATAAACTGATCAGCCATTATGACCATATATATCAACATTATGACCACCTGCCTAATATTGTGTTGTGTATATATATATATATATATATATATATATATATATATATATATATGTATATATATATACACACTTATAACTGGTGGAGAGCATGGGGCCAAAACGCATGCAAATTGGGGTTATCCCACCAAATACTGATTTCTTAATGTTATTTAGCCAAAGCATTAACACAATTTGTTTACAAATTATTTGCATTTTGTTTTATTTGAGTTATTAAAGCTCTGCAAATACTGCATGATCTTGGGTTATTTTGATGTGTTGTCATTTCCTTTAAATATACACTCTAAATAACAATAGTTATATTTTGAATTTAGGAGAAATATTGTCAGCAGTTCACAAAAAATGAAACAAAACTGTTCATCTCACCAATACATGAACCTGTAAGAAAAAAACATAAGAAAATGATTATTTTGCAGTGGTCTCTTATTATAAGTGAATAACACTGATCTCCTCATCATGGCACCTGTTAGTGGGTGGGATATATTATACAACAAGTGAACATTTTGTCCTCAAAGTTGATTTGTTAGATGCAGAAAAATGGGCGAGCGTAAGGATTTGAGCGAGTTTGACAAGGTCCAAATTGTGATGGCTAGACGACTGCAGCTCTTGTGGGGTGTTCCCGGTCTGCAGTGGTTAGTATCTATCAAAAGTGGTCCAAGGAAGGAACAGTGGGGAACCGGTGACAGGGTCATGGGCAGCCAAGGCTCACTGATGCACGTGGGGAGAGAAGGCTGGCCCGTGTGATCTGATCCAACAGACGAGCTACTGTTGCTCAAATTGCTGTAGAAGTTAATGCTGGTTCTGATAGAAAGGTGTCAGTGCATGATGGGCCAGGGCTGTCTTGGCAGGTGGACACAGTGAATAAAATAAAATAATTTGCTTCTTCCTATTTTTTCCATATTTGTCACACTTAAATGATTCTGATCATCAAGCAAATTTTATTATACAAAGATAACCCAAGTAAATACAAAATGCAGTTTTTAAATGATAATATCATTTATTAAGGGAAAATAGCTGCCCAAACCTGCCTGGCCCTATGTGAAAAAGTAATTGCCTCTAAACCTAATAACTGGTTGTGCAACCTTCAGCAGCAACAACTGCAATCAATCATAAATGAACTGGCAATAAGTCTTTCACATCACTGTGGAGAAAATTTGGTCAACTCTTCTTTGGAGAATTGTTTTAATTCAGCCATGTTGGAGGGTTTTCGAGCATGAACGGCCTGTTTAAAGTCACACCACAGTATCTCAACCAGATTTAATGTCATTCTTCTAGCAGCATTCACTTGTGGATTTGCTGATTGCTTTTTTTTATGTAAAATAACTTACTGTGAATGAAGCAACTCCAAGCTACACTGAACTCAGACCCAGCTGTCAGATATCAGAAAATGTAAGATTTAAGAATCTGGGAATCAAAGACTGAATAGGAAAATAGATATTGTGGTATGATGACACATCCTGAAATGTTTTATTCCCTTTATAGTGTTAGACTGTAACGGTACAAAAATAAATGTTCTTGGAATGATTCTCACTCAACAGTCCCAAAAAAGTTAATGACAATCTCCTTATAACTAAAAATGTCTAAATGGAGTGTGTGTGCAGCTGTGTGGGTTTGTCTGTGATGTAGTAGGATTGTGACCTGGTGGGGTGTAGCTGGGGTGGGGGGAAATGTTTTGGCTTTGAATCCCATTACCTGCATTTATATACATTTAGGGTCTATGGTTATATAAAATCCAGGAAATAATTAAGTTTTTAATAATAAAGTTTGTCAAAATGAATAGTAGGCTACTAAACTGTCTATATAAAAAAGATGTCTTACTTTCTTTATTGTTTAATAGGGGCCGATCACCAAGACCTGAGAAAATCATTTTATAAAGTCAAAAATCTTCACCATTAATGCTTTGTGTGTGAAGAAAATTGAAATATTGTGAGACTCAATTTCCACTGTTAAACAAACTTTTATTGTAAACTAACTGTTGTACCTGCAAATGTAAAATAAATGACTTGTTGAACAGGATGTCTGTCAGAGAGGCATCCACCAAACCGCAGGGGTTTAGAATAGAAACATCAAAAATCTTTCATGAACTGTGTGTGTTGAATCACTATTGTGTAATATCAACTGCAGATAGACAGCAGCAACATGGAAGTAATATGGAATTATATGAAAATGTAGATCTTTACTTTATTAATTGTCTTTCATGCATAAACAACCACCATTAGTTAATAAACAAATTAAAATATTTACATTCCTGGTGCTAATTTTCTGTGCAGCACTAATACCTAAAAAAGATCATTTTTATGCCTCCAACACTGAATTATAGCAGAGAAGGAATAATGATCTGTAATCCAAAAGGATGGGTAAATTGATAACACAATAGATACACTACTTATTTGGTACACAGAATGCAAGATTGGCACACAATCTCACAAACATAAAAAAAAATATTAAAAACATTGTCCTCCATCTATCCATTCAATCCCATCTTTCCATGTATCCTAACTGTCCACCTCATCTGTCCTCTGATATGAAAACGACTGAGTTATGATCATATTGGGTCTAACATTAAGCTAACATCCAGAGTCTGCTTGTCATACAGTGCTGAGAGAAAATGCACAGTTTAAAGAGAACTCGTTTTCATGCTACACAGAATCTTCATGAAAGTATGATCATCCTGACATGAGCTAATTAACTGAATCAAACAACTCACATCTCCTTTCTTTCTTTTCATCCATGATGACATTAAAGTCATCTGTTGCTGCTTCTGGTGTTTCATAGCTGACTGTGCCACAACCACCATACCTGTTCATTACACCTGTTCATTATACCTGTTCATTATACCTGTTCATTAAACCTGTTCATTATACCTGTTCATTACACCTGTTCATTAAACCTGTTCATTATACCTGTTCATTAAACCTGTTCATTATACCTGTTCATTATACCTGTTCATTATACCTGTTCATTATACCTGTTCATTAAACCTGTTCATTATACCTGTTCATTAAACCTGTTCATTATACCTGTTCATTATACCTGTTCATTATACCTGTTCATTAAACCTGTTCATTAAACCTGTTCATTATACCTGTTCATTAAACCTGTTCATTATACCTGTTCATTATACCTGTTCATTATACCTGTTCATTATACCTGTTCATTATACCTGTTCATTAAACCTGTTCATTATACCTGTTCATTAAACCTGTTCATTATACCTGTTCATTATACCTGTTCATTAAACCTGTTCATTATACCTGTTCATTACACCTGTTCATTACACCTGTTCATTATACCTGTTCATTACACCTGTTCATTACACCTGTTCATTATACCTGTTCATTACACCTGTTCATTACACCTGTTCATTACACCTGTTCATTAGACCTGTTCATTAAACCTGTTCATTACACCTGTTCATTACACCTGTTCATTAGACCTGTTCATTACACCTGTTCATTATACCTGTTCATTACACCTGTTCATTAAACCTGTTCATTACACCTGTTCATTAGACCTGTTCATTATACCTGTTCATTAGACCTGTTCATTACACCTGTTCATTATACCTGTTCATTACACCTGTTCATTACACCTGTTCATTAGACCTGTTCATTATACCTGTTCATTACACCTGTTCATTAGACCTGTTCATTATACCTGTTCATTAGACCTGTTCATTATACCTGTTCATTATACCTGTTCATTACACCTGTTCATTACACCTGTTGTGGGAAAATTTTTTGAAACTTATATTTTTCAAGGATTCAAGGATTCAAGAAGCTTCATTGTCATTTCAACCACATATAGCTGATGCAGTACATAGTGAAATGAAACAACGTTTCTCCAGGACCCGGTGCTACATAAACATACAACATAAAGACCAAACACAAGAACAACACAAAGCGAGGACCGTAAGTTCGTCCAAGCCGCATAAAATGTAAGTGTGCAGCTAGGTGCAAACAAAGCAACGATAAGACAGTGCAAAAATAATAAATACAAAAAAGACAACACAAAAACACAGGACACTTAGCACCGAAAAAACGAAAAAGAACGTGCAATGAAATGCAAATGAAATGTAATAAACTGAGATGATGATGAACTTTGGGGCCTTACAACATGTATTGTGCAAAAATACACTTTAGCAGCAGTTGAGGTAGTGCAAAATAGAAATAAACATACATATAAATATAGCAGCAGATGAAAAACACAGGGGTTGAGGTAGTGCAATAAGTATCGAACAATATAAGTTAAGTTAAGTTCTGACTCGTTCACTCTGCGACCCTCATGAACATGAAGCGCGTGCAGAAGATGAATAAATCTTCTGCACAGCCAGATGTTAAGTGAGAAATGCCAGCTGTTGAGCGGCTCGGAGTCAGGACAAAGTCCAGGTTAGACAGCGAGGATGCAGTAGACCTAATTAATATGATCTTAGATGTGCTGTAATGCTGTAACAGTCTAGATTGTGTGATTGCACTGGATCACTATCGAGTTCTGTAACAGACAACTTGCTTGTCGAATAAGAAAATGTTTTCTTTCCTTTTCTATTCTAATATCTGTTTTGTTTTGCATTGCAGATTCCTCCTCACTGTAAGCCCTAACACTTCTATTAACTTCTAAACAATATCAGTATAGGACTTAAAACTTGGCATTTAGTTAACACAACAAGAAACTTTTGTGTTCTATTAATGAGTAAAGAGGTTTTAATTTTATTGGAATAGAATTATTTGAGTAAACATTACCTGTTAAATAAACATTTGTGAGTGTCCAGTCATACGTAACGTCTGACATCATCATCTTTGTCACGTCTGACATCTTCCTGATCATGATGAGAGTCTTTAGCCTGCTGATAACTCCTCATACACTTTCGATGAAGAGGGTTTATCCTCTGATATAAAGCATGTGTGCACACAGGTTTCATCCAAACAACTGGAAGCATACCTAACATGTACAGTTGAAGGTATGACTATGCTGACATCTTATCCAACCTTGTCCAACCTGTCACTTAAGCTGGACACAGCCCTCCCTGCCTCAGAGGCCTGTGAGAGACTTTGATCTTCAGCCCAAGAAGGGGAGCAATAACTTTGATAACCAGTTTCTACTTAAGATGAACAAGGACCATGGTACAATTTCTCTCTACTAGTGAGTCTGCTGGGCACCAACACCTCCCTTTGCAACTGGTTCCTGGATTTCCTGACTGGGAGACGACATTTACTCCACACGCTGCATCCTCAAAGCAAACAGCATTGTGGAAGACACCCCCCCCCAAACATACACACACTTTTCACCCTGGAATGAGGTACCAAACTGAGCTGGACACACACACACACACACACACACACAAACACACACACACACACACACACACACACCTCAACAGAGAACTGAACTAAGCTGAACACCTACACACACACACAGACACTCACACACAACAGAGAACTGAACTAAGCTGAACACCTACACACACACTCACACACAACAGAGAACTGAACTGAGCTGAACACCTACACACACACAGAGACACTCACACACAACAGAGAACTGAACTGAGCTGGACACACACACACACATTTCAACAGAGAACTGAACTGAGCTGGACACACACACACACACAGAGACACTCACACACAACAGAGAACTGAACTGAGCTGGACACACACACACACATTTCAACAGAGAACTGAACTGAGCTGGACACACACACACACACAGAGACACTCACACACAACAGAGAACTGAACTGAGCTGGACACACACACACACACAGAGACACTCACACACAACAGAGAACTGAACTGAGCTGAACACCTACACACACACAGAGACACTCACACACAACAGAGAACTGAACTGAGCTGGACACACACACACATTTCAACAGAGAACTGAACTGAGCTGGACACACACACACACAGAGACACTCACACACAACAGAGAACTGAACTGAGCTGGACACACACACACATTTCAACAGAGAACTGAACTGAGCTGGACACACACACACACACACAGAGACACTCACACACAACAGAGAACTGAACTGAGCTGGACACACACACACACACACATTTCAACAGAGAACTGAACTGAGCTGGACACACACACACACATTTCAACAGAGAACTGAACTGAGCTGGACACACACACACACATTTCAACAGAGAACTGAACTGAGCTGGACACACACACACACACACAGAGACACTCACACACAACAGAGAACTGAACTGAGCTGGACACACACACACACACAGAGACACTCACACACAAGAGAGAACTGAACTGAGCTGGACACACACACACACACATTTCAACAGAGAACTGAACTGAGCTGGACACACACACACATTTCAACAGAGAACTGAACTGAGCTGAACACACACACACACACAGAGACACTCACACACAACAGAGAACTGAACTGAGCTGGACACACACACACACACATTTCAACAGAGAACTGAACTGAGCTGGACACACACACACACACACACAGAGACACTCACACACAACAGAGAACTGAACTGAGCTGGACACACACACATTTCAACAGAGAACTGAACTGAGCTGGACACACACACACACACAGAGACACTCACACACAACAGAGAACTGAACTGAGCTGGACACACACACACACACACACTTGAATACAAAGTGTTCTCCTGAGTCTGATCCTAAACCTGTGTCCCAACTCACAGGCAGTAAAGTGATTCAGATTCTGATCCGTTCCAGTAAACTGCTTCCTTGTGAATGGCACAGACTTCCACAAAGATGCAGCAGTTTTCTTTAACATGTGAATGAACATGATTTGGGTCTAACACTGGGCTCCAGTCTGCTCCATCATGTAGGACTTTAAGTTTAAGTTTAAGAAATTAAGTTGTTGAGATTGAATTGTTCATTAAATTGAATTGTTGAATATTTTCCTTGCAGTAACTTCCTGTGTTCAGCTCCACACCCAATACTGCAGCACCTGAGAGACAGGAAGTGATCATGTTACTGAGACAGAACAGTTACTGCTTCAGAAAGGTTTGTGATCAAACACACCTCAAACACCTGAATTGTTGTGTTTCACTCACACTCACTGTTTATTCTGTAATTACACACAGTGGAAATGACATGTATACAACATATATACAAAACTGGGTCACTACAACAACAAATCAGTCAGCAGACCAGTTACCATGGTTACAATTAAACACAGATTAGCAAAGAACAGAGATATGAAAATAAGTCATTTTTAAAGAAATATAATGATAAATATTACAACTGTAACTCAATCATCTGTGGAGAAACAAATGTTCTATAAAAATAATGAGGTAAAAATTCACTATAAACATCTCCAACAGCTGGATGTGTGTTTGTGTAATCAGTGTGATGGTGTGATGATATTGTGTGTAGATGCTGAAGGATTGGACTTTGGATTGTAAAATATGTGATTAAAGCCTGAAGTAACTTGTAGCTGAGTGGATAAAAGGATGTGGTCAATCACGGTTATTGTTTTGGAACTTCTACATCTGAATATGAATGATTCAGCTCCCAGACTGCTGGAAATGTGGGACGGGTTCTAACGCTTCACCATTACTGCTTTATCCTGGACAAGAGGTTTGAGGTCAGACTCCGGTCATACACCAGACCTGATGAGTTTATGATAATTAATGCTGAAAAACAGAAGAGGACAGAATTACAGACAACGTTAAACAGAGTCACTCATCACATTCCTTATGAACAACAGAAGCGTATTGTCTTACAATACATTAGAGTAAAGAGACAGGAAGTCAGTAACTCACTGTAGTGTCTCCAGTTTACAGTGTGGATCCTTCAGTAGATCAGAGAGCAGCTTCACTCCTGATTCTCCTGGATTATTACCGTCCAGATCCAGTTCTCTAAGGTGTGATGAGGAGTTTGACCTCAGAGCTGAAGCCAGAGCAGCACAACCTTCATCTGTAATACTGCAGAAATTCATCCTGCAAGAAAGAAAACCTTCTCACACTTAACACACTCAGTTTTAGCATTGAAAACATGAACTACACAAAATCTTTATATACACTACATTTACTCTCCATCTCACACACACAACAATGACTGTGGAAAAGTGAGTGACCTCTCTGTGGCGAATAACAGCACCGGCATGTACACACATACACACTGATACAAACATAACCACCACACCTGTTGAGGACGCTCTCGGAGTAGCGGGTGCACACGCAATCCAGATAGCACTGGGACATTTATCCGCATATCACGCGGTACTGACACGGTAATATATCCGGCTATATTATACAGTATATACACCTTGTTTTTTTGTTTTTTGGCGATTGTTTTTTGTGGTGGGGGCGGGCTAGCGGGGTGAAGCCGGCTAGCGCGAGCGCATCGAGGGCTACCAGATATGATATCACTGACTGCGCCGCGATGGGTCACTGAAACCGGAACTCGGTTAAACCATGGGGTTTTTTTTCTGAGGGGTACCAAGGTAATATGAAGATTTGTGCTGGTTTACCACTATAGGGTATACCCAATCTGGGCCTGCCAAGGTCTACAACTTCACAATGACAATATATACATACATATATGTATATATATACAATTACAACAAATGAGAACTGGATGACGCTGTGTTTATTAAAGCTCTGATGTGTGTGTGTGTGTGTGTGTGTGTGTGTATGTATGTGTGTGTGTACCTCAGTTTCTCCAGTACACAGTGTGGATTCTTCAGTCCAGCAGAGAGCAGCTTCACTCCTGAATCCTGCAGTTTATTCTCACTCAGGTCCAGTTCTCTCAGACTGGAGGAGTTTGAGCTGAGAACTGAAAACAGAGCTCTACAGCTTTCCTCTGTCAGATTACACCCACGCAGACTGGAAGAGAAATGACGAAATATCAGAACACTGATCTCAAACACACACACAGCCATAATCCAGCTAAAGTTGAAGCTGTAACAGAAATGCGAGTGTGTTTCTCTCACACACAGAAATCAGAGGACAGGACACCACATCAGGACATTTACAGGAGCAGGGACGTCTTTCTGAACTCCACAATCTCTCAGCTACAGGAGTGTAGCTTCTAGGGGGAATTGGGGTGGAAGTAACTCTCCCAATAATCAGAACTAGCTATTACAACCCACCAATACTGACACCATGATCAACTGAAACATTTGTAGAAGTAAGAAGTAATTAGTGTTCTGAATCGATTGTTAGTTTATCATAATAAATCAGATAAAAATACTAAAAGCTCCCTCTCACAACACAGTGCTTGATTCCTGCTGTTTAACTGAGAGAGCAGATCACAGGTAACTGTTTAGCATCGCTGGTCAGAGAGAGAGAGTAAAAAAATAAAAGATGATAATCAGAAGGAGGTAGGACAATATGGTGTAATCTAGCTAATAACACTGCACATATATTGTAGCTAACTAGCAAATTCATGGTAATTTAGCCATAAAATCAATCACATATCAATATAACAATCTCACAAAAAAACAGCCTTGTGTTATCTTCCATAAATATTATTTAAATAATTCCCATTATTATCAACAACAATAAGGTTATTCACACTGGACATCACATTGTGAAAGTTGTGCAGAGTTTCGCTTGTAAAAATGTTTTTAGGTGTTCTCTTGCCTGCATTACAGTTTTAATCAGTTACATCAGTTTAATCAGACATTTGTTTTAATGGAACAATTATTTGATCATCAATGCTTGTGAAACTAAGGTCTGATATGTGATAGTGCATGAAGTAAAAACGTAGGTTTAAGTGAAAATTAAGTAAGTTAAGGTAAACTGGCAGGAAAAAACAGGATAGTGTGAATGAGAGAGCCATAGCAGAGCAATAAGGAGAGCAAATAAGTTTAAACAACTAAGTCACAATTAAGTAAGAAAATAAAGATAGCATTTTCCCTTAAGAGTCGGAGAAAATAATTAAATTGTCAGATAACCACAATGATCCTCACAACATAATTATACAAGTGTATGGGATATAATAATAATAATAATAATAATAAATAAATAAATAAATTCCTGGTACCATTAGTAATAACTAATATTAATAAATGATAATAACTTGTAATAATAAGGCAGAGCTGACTTGAACAGATATAATAAAAAGCACTGTGTCTAACTTGAAGGTCAGTGATTGGGATCCACAGGGTGTGAGAAACGTTTCCTAACGAGTGAAAACAATCATGAGACTTATAGGAGGGGTAAGGATGTCAGGATAAATAGAGGGGATATTTATACAGGGTTAGAGGGGGTGCACCTGACCATGTCGGGCCTCACGCTGTGTACTTGAGAGCCATTTTGCTGTCATTTTTGTTAAAGGTCGTCTTGATAAAAATAAAGCCGGTTGTTTCTTCTCATCCAAGCCTGAGGAAATTTCTTTATTTCATTTTTATGGATTAGTGAAGTTTTGTAAGTATTTGGTAATAATAGGTCATTGGAGAAGACTTCAGAACCACCCTATAGTGTGTCCACTCAGAGGGGGACAGACAGAAAGCTAGACTTTTAGAGGGAAATTATGTAATAAAACTGCAGATATAACAAAGCTCATTACTTTTTCCTCATATTATTTTAATTTAAAAATATCAGGAAGCAGACCCATTCACTCATTCAACCCCCCACTGTTAAAACCACATCTTCAGGGCAGTACACACACACACACACACACAAACTGAAAATATTATACAGAACACACTGAATATTACTCAATGTCTTACAATACAGTAGAGTAAAGAGACAGGAAGTCAGTAACTCACTGTAGTGTCTCCAGTTTACAGTTTTGTGGATCCTTCAGTAGATCAGAGAGCAGCTTCACTCCTGATTCTCCTGGATTATTACCGTTCAGATCCAGTTCTCTAAGGTGTGATGAGGAGTTTGACCTCAGAGCTGAAGCCAGAGCAGCACAACCTTCATCTGTAATACTGCAGAAATTCATCCTGCAAGAAAGAAAACCTTCTCACACTTAACACACTCAGTTTTAGCATTGAAAACATGAACTACACAAAATCTTTATATACACTACATTTACTCTCCATCTCACACACACAACAATGACAATATATCAGATCTCCACAATTACAGTTACAACAGATGAGAACTGGATGTCGCTGTGTTTATTAAAACTCTGATGTGTGTGTGTGCGTGTGTGTGTGTGTGTGTGTGTAAATATTATATGACCTGTGTGTGTGTGTGTGTGTACCTCAGTATCTCCAGTACACAGTGTGGATTCTTCAGTCCAGCAGAGAGCAGCTTCACTCCTGAATCCTGCAGTTTATTGTTACTCAGGTCCAGTTCTCTCAGACTGAGAACTGAAAACAGAGCTCTACAGCTTTCCTCTGTCAGATTACACACACGCAGACTGGAAGAGAAATGACGAAATATCAGAACACTGATCTCAAACACACACACATCCATAATCCAGCTAAAGTTGAAGCTGTAACAGAAATGTGAGTGTGTTTCTCTCACACACAGAAATCAGAGGACAGGACACCACATCAGGACATTTACAGGAGCAGGGACGTCTTTCTGAACTCCACAATCTCTCAGCTACAGGAGTGTAGCTTCCAGGGGGAATTGGGGAGAAAGTAACTCTCCCAATAATCAGAACTAGCTATTACAACCCACCAATACTGACACCATGATCAACTGAAACATTTGTAGAAGTAAGAAGTAATTAGTGTTCTGAATCGATTGTTAGTTTATCATAATAAATCAGATAAAAATACTAAAAGCTCCCTCTCACAACACAGTGCTTGATTCCTGCTGTTTAACTGAGAGAGCAGATCACAGGTAACTGTTTAGCATCGCTGGTCAGAGAGAGAGAGTAAAAAAATAAAAGATGATAATCAGAAGGAGGTAGGACAATATGGTGTAATCTAGCTAATAACACTGCACATATATTGTAGCTAACTAGCAAATTCATGGTAATTTAGCCATAAAATCAATCACATATCAATATAACAATCTCACAAAAAACAGCCTTGTGTTATCTTCCATAAATATTATTTAAATAATTCCCATTATTATCAACAACAATAAGGTTATTCACACTGGACATCACGTCAGGACCAGTGATTAATGTGAACCTCATTAGCACCATTAATTCAGGTTGTTTAGAGATCCATGGAGATTACAGCTATAAAGGACAGAGTCCATGCTCTGATATAGAGAGAGAGTGAGGAGGGTTCCAGCAGAGGCATTTTCATAGCAGCAGTGATTTTAGCAACATCTAGACATTTTTTTGAGTTTAGAAATGTTCTAAATCAGGCTCTAAATCTGGATCATCTCATCACCATATACACTCTAGAGGAAGTGGCAGATTAAGTTAGGCTATAGTTAAGTTAGGTGTTTTTAACCCCAAGTTCGTCATCCAAGTGCTATATTCATACAGGAGCAAGAGTATAAATAATAAATGAATACATGGGTAGATGTATATAAGCTCCTGTTCTCTGAACCTCAATAAGCTGGAACTATCGAGCACTGAGTCCCACATCGCTTTAAAGTCACTGACTACTATTAATGAATAATGAGGAAATTCTAGCATTTTCTGGGTAAATGTATGATAGTAGGCTTTGTCAGATGTGTTTGGAATACACGCACACACACACACACACACACACAGATAAGAGCAATTTTCCTGCTGTTGAGTTTTATCTTAGCAAATAGTTATCCTACCTGCAAGGTCTGCCCACGTTTCCAGCACTTTTATTTAAGATTGTGAAGCTACAACAGATACGCATTTGGTTTTTGTGTCTGATGATGAAAATGTGATCTGATAAACTTATTGGCCAGGTGACAAAAGTCAGAACACAACCGCCGTGTCTCCTTTAACAGCACAATATCATTTTCTGATTCAGTAGATTTAACATACTGATTGGATTGTGAGGAGCATTCAGTCCACCACAGTTCAAACCAAAATATTAAGCTGACTCATTATTTAACACAATAAGATCATAGATAATATCTGGAGAAATAAAGTTTATCAAATCAGTAATTCTACAAAAGCAAATCACCAAACAGAGACAATAAACCACACCCCCAGTCTTTCCTGAAATGAGACAGTTCTTGTAAGCAGTATATAAGGTGAGTGGATCCATTACTCAGACTAATTGAGGAAGCTCCCCAGAGAATCCTCCCAAGTGGTAATCCACAATATACGGCTGAAAAAAGGTCTTCCTTTAGTGGAGAAGTCATTGAGGAGAAGGTGCAGTATTCACTGCAGTTAAACCAGCCGCTCTTTCTGAAAGCAAGGTTAAACTAGCCGAACATATATAGTAGGAACGCGGTTTTAGATACGTAGCGGTAATATCGCTGAAAGAGGAAAGTGAGCATCACAGAACCATAATATAAAACAATCATTTTTAATAAATACATATCAAAATGCATATACAACAATTCCTAGCATTTAAGAAAATAAATGCAGGAATGTTTTAATAATAATTTACTCGGGATGCAACAATACAGTAACCCACGGTTCAATACGTACCTCAGGTTTTTTAACCACGGTTTTCGTTCGGTTCGGTTCAGATGGCTTGACAAATTAAAGTGGTTTTTTTCCATTATTCTTTGCTTAGGTGACAGGAACAGTAAGTATGTTATGAAGGAAAAAAATGGTTTTAGTCGCAATATTCTTTATTTTAAATGCAGAAATCAACTTGTACACATTCATAGTGTACTGAAAATAGTGAGATATAAATTAGCGCTTGTATGACTTTCATACAGGGGACATGTTTGGAGTACAGCGCTCTTTATTTCCCAATCTGCTATGTAATGAACAGTCATGGTGAGATAACTCTCTGTTGCCCGTGAGGTCCAACTATCTGTTGTTAGAGCAAGGCTTTGTGCTTTAGCCAATTCGTTTTCTAATATTTTTGTGCGGTCGGGAATTACCTCGGTGCTTAAAAAAAAGGACAAGCACTTTTATACGGTGCTGAAAGCCCACATCACCGATCACCGAAAACTGCTGCAAATCTTTAGCAATGAACACCCCTACTGCATTTGTTATTTTTGTGTCTCTCACAACCAGTTGTGTCTGAATGCTGGAAGGAATCAGCTAAGGACTGTTGCTTTTTGGATGCCTGTGTTACCTGCTCTGCCCTCCTGCTTCCACACAGTGATATCTCTGGGTGATGGAGCTGTAGATGTGTGGTCATGTTGGAAGTATTTCCATGTGAGTATCTAACTCGTGTGTAACAGTGCTTAAACACAGTCATGTTTTTGTTTAGCTTTCTTGTTTCATCTGCATCATAGTCAACAACAAATCTGAAATGTCCCCACACCACAGATCTGAATCACGGCGCTGCTTCCTCGTATTTGCTTCCTCACTTCACCGCTCTCCAGGGTTAGAGTGAAATCTGACACCAGCATCGCAAGCATGGTTACCGCCCCTAACTTTAGCGCTCACTGATTGGATATTTACTCGAGGGGAGGTGTGTCTGTTTCAGTGCCTAGACATACAGTACAGGCCAACACAAACAGGCGGTTCAGAGAGTAATAAAACGCATGGAAATTATTTAAACGAATAACTGAAAAAAACGCGATTCACATACGCGTATTGAACCGTGGAGATCGTACCAAACGCTTCAATATTATACTGAGTATTGTGGCATCCCTATAATTTACATTTTAAAATGGGGAACATAAAGGTTTAAAGAGATTAAAATGTACTAAGCTAAATTCATTTTACTGGAATTTTTAAAATCCTTTTTAAAATAGACATTTCAGATTGTTAGTTGATCAATCCAGCTCAGATCACTTCATAATGGCATATTCTATAGTCCGAATAAAGACCAATTAATTTTACTGTGGAATTGTGAAGGAATTTTGAAGGAATTGCTCTTCAAAGGCATCCAAAGACTTTTTTTGGTCTTATCTGACCAGACTATATTCTCGGAGTATTTCTCAGGCTTGTCCAAATGTTGTGCAGCAAACATTAAACGAGCTTCAACATGCTTTTTCTTCAGCAGTGGAGTCTTGCGTGGTGAGCGTACACACAGGCCATGGAGGTTGAGGGCATTATTTATTGTTTTCTTTGGAACAATTGCATCGGCTAGTTCCAGGTCTTTCTGAAGCTCTCCACAAGTGGTCCTTGGCTCTTGGACAACACTTCTGATAATTCTTTTCACTCCTCCGTCAGAAATCCACGAGGAACACCTGGGCGTGGCCGGTTTATGGTGAAATGATGTTCTTTCCACTTCCGGATTATGGCCCCAACGGTGCTCACTGGGACATTCAGAAGTTTTGAAATCCTTCTGTGACCAGTGCCATCAGTATGTTTTGCAACAATAAGGTTGTGAAGGTCTTGAGAGAGCGCTTTGCTTTTACCCATCATGAGATGTTTCTTGTGTGAACCCTTGGTAATGAGACTTGTTTTTATAGGCCATCAGTCAGGACTGAACCATCTGATTAATTTGCACTGACCAGTGGGCAGGACTGCTTCCTAATTACTGATTGATTTCAGCTGGTGTCTTGGCTTTCCATGCCTTTTTGCACCTCCCTTTCTTCATGTGTTCAATACTTTTTCCCTGTGTCATTTCACATTATATATGTATATATATATATATATATATATATATATGGTCATAATGTGTCAGTGTTACAATTCAGTAAACAGGACAAGCCCCAGACACTCACTATACAACACATGAACACAGATAACACAAAACATACAAACAACAAAAATATGAACTTGATAATAAGCCCAAACTGGATGTAAGGACCCGCTGGACACGGGAGAGGTAGAATCCATTTGCGGCTCTTTATTGAAATCAGCAAGCAGAATCATAAACGGAAAGGCAGGCAAAGGATCAAAAACCGGAAAAGCAAAAACTAGGCGACCAAAACCAAAACAGAAACCGTAAACCATGGAATCAGGAAAACAGGCAAGGATCATACACAATAAGCAATCAGAAAGGCTAGTAACAGCAAGGCTTGGCACGAGACTCAGGGAAACGATGCTTCGCATAGGATCAGAGAGAGCATGCTGCTTAAAAGTCCTAGAAACAGGAAACAGGAAACCACATGCACACAGTCAATATTCAGGCGATGGTTCCCTCTGGTGGTCTGGATCAGCATACACCGTGACAGTACCCCCCCCAGGAACACCTCCTGGTGTTCTACGCCGTGGGCGGCCCCTGGCACGAGGGGCGGGCCTATTAGGGAAGTTAAGGTGGAACTCTTCGGTGAGAGCTGGGTCCAGGATGTCGGACGCGTTCACCCAGCAGCGCTGCTCCGGACCATACCCCTCCCAGTCAACCAGGTACTGCAGCCATCCACCTCGGCGGCGTGAGTCCAGTAGTGCCCGAACCTGGTAGGCTAATGTGCCATCAATGTCCAGGGGCGGGGGTGGTTCCAGAGGTGAAGGTGTGGAGCTGGCGGGTTTGTGATAGGGCTTGAGCAGAGACATGTTGAAAGTAGGAGAGATACGTTAGGCTGGGGGCAACTCCAGGCGATAGGAGACTGGGTTAATTTGCCGGACAATCTTGAATGGGCCTATAAATCGTGGGCTGAGTTTCTTACATGGCAGTTTCAGTCTGAGATTTTTTGTAGATAGCCATACTTTCTGGCCCACCTGGTAATCATGCTGAGGGCGTCGCCGGCGGTTTGCCTGGATCTCCTTTCTCCTCACAGCCCGTTGAAGTCTCACATGAGCTCGTTCCCAGACCTCCTGACTCCGTCTAGACCAGTCTTCCACACTTGGGACACAAGATGGTTCCTCGGACCGGGGGAAGAGTGGAGGCTGATATCCTAGAATGCACTGAAATGGAGTCAGCCCAGTGGATGAATGACGCAGTGAATTCTGGGCGTATTCGGCCCAGGGCAGGAACTCACTCCACCTTTGCTGTTCACGGCTGCAGTAGGTCCGAAGGAACCTCCCCAGTTCCTGGTTGAGATGTTCTACTTGACCATTGGACTGTGGGTGGTAACCAGAACTCAGGCTGATGCTGATGCCCAGCTGGCGGCAGAACTCGAGCCAGACACGGGACGTGAACTGGGTTCCCCGGTCAGACACGATGTCCTCTGGCAGACCGTAGGTGCGGAACACGTGTTGAAACCGCCTGTGCGGTTTCCATGGAAGTGGGGAGCCCTTTCATAGGAACTATGAAATAATATAATCTGCAGCCTTTAGAGAAGCGATCTATGATAACCATGACAGTGGTGAACCCATGAGATACTGGGAGGTCGGTAAGGAAATCGATGGATATGTGGGACCAGGGACGCTGAGGAATCACTAACGGCTCTAAGAGGCCTTCAGGTAACTGGTGGCTTGTTCGTGATTGTGCACAACTGCTGCAAGACCTGACGAACTCCTCAGTGTCTCTGTGTAGAGATGGCCACCAAAACCGCTGCTGGATCAATTGGGTCGTTCTGTGGATACCCGGATGTCCTGTGCTCGGGCTCTCGTGAGTCCACTGGATAAGCCGAGTCCGCAGCGTGGTGGGAACGAACACTTTAGCTGGTGGGCAGTTGGACGGAGGCGGCTCCGAGTGTTGGGCTTGTTCGATCTCCCGAAGTATGTCCCATTGAACTGGTGCTACGAGAACAGACGGAGGTAGGATGGGCTCATGGGACGTAGGTTGACTGGTGGTGTCGTGGAGTCTAGAGGGAGCATCCGCTTTCCCATTCTTAGAGCCGGGTCGGTACGTGACAGAGAAATTGAACCAGGAGAAGAATAGCGCCCATCTGGCTTGGCGGGGATTTAGTCTCTTGGCTTCACGGAGATATGCGAGGTTCTTATGATCGGTGATGATCAAAAATGGGTGGTTGGCTCCTTCCAGCCAGTGCCTCCACTCTTCTAAGGCCGCTTTCATGGATAATAGCTCTCTGTTTCCCACGTCATAATTAGTCTCTGCACATGTGAGCTTTCTGGAAAAGAAGGCACAGGGGTGGACCTTCCTGGACCCAAGTTGTCGCTGTGACAGGACCGCTCCTATCCCACTACTAGAGGCATCCACTTCGACAATGAACGGTAGGTCAGGTCTCGGATGGCAGAGGATGGGAGCGGAAGTGAAGCTCTGCTTTAACCGTTGGAAAGCTCTCTTGGCGGGGTCAGTCCATTTGAGGTGACGTGGTTTCCCTTTCAATAGGGACGTGAGAGGGCTCACAATGGTGCTATAGTTTCGAATGAAGCGGCGGTAGATGTTGGCAAACCCCAAAAAACATTGTAGGTCTTTGACAGTGGTAGGCTCAGGCCAGGTTGTGATTGCTGACACTTTACGCTGGTCCACCCCGATTGGGCCGCCAACATGCGAAACTTGATAGCATAATCCGCCGCAGTGTTAAAGCCTTGGCGCAGCTCCAGTAGCTGAACTGAAATGTCCTCCCCCCCCGCTGGGTATTCAAACACTTCCGTAATCAAATTGGCGAAATAGTTTGCAGATGTTTTTACTTTGGGATCGGAATCCCAAACAGCCGACGCCCAATCCAGCGCTTTGCCCGTAAGTAGAGATAGCATAAACGCACACCTGGTAGATTCTCTGCCGTAGGCTTCCGGTTGCTGGCTGAAGAAGTTGTCGCACTGGCGCAGAAACCCTCAGCATTTGTCGGCTGAGCCATCGAATTTCTCCAGGAGAGCGAAGCGAGGTAGCTCACAACGAGAACTCGAGGCTGGAGTGGCATCGGGGACTTGGCTAGCTGGCTGTAGCTGCAGTTGTTCTTCCATGAGATAAGCGGATCGTGGCTTTGTAGCCAAGGAAGGCCAAGGATGACAGGATTAGATGGAGATGTGATAACAAAGAAAGCGATGATTTCATGATGAAATAATCCAATCTGGAGATCAACGGAGGTTGTCTGGTGGCGGATTAGGCCTTCTCCTATGGGCTGGTCGTTTATGGCAGTGACTCTTAATGGAGGAATTATGGGAATCTTGAACTGTTGAACCAGGTGTTGATCAATGAGATTAACCGCGGAGCCAGAATCAATTAGCGCTGTGGCATAAACACATGAGTCTGCGAGGGCTATACGTACAGGAACAGATACTTTGTTAGAAAATGTACGAGTCTCTACCTTGGCTGTGACGGGTTTTTGAAGACATTCGTACACCCTGTGGCCCGCTTTTCCACAGTAGAAGCACAGGTGATGCTGTACGCGGCGCTCTCATTCCTCTGCGGTGGCTCGGGCCCGTCCGAGTTGCATGGGTTCCGAGGAATCAGTCTCGTAGCTTTCTAGCGTGCGGCGGATCTTAGCAGAAGTTGGCTGGTGTTGACGGCGCAGATTATCGAGGCGAATGGCGGTAGTAATATACTGAGAGAAAGTGACATTCGTATCTCTGCATGCCATGTCGGCTTTCAGTTCCATGTTAAGTCCTTCCCGAAATACAGCCATGAAAGATATGTATTAAACACGAGGTGATCAGTTCTCCACCTTATAGTTACCCCAGCTAGCATTAGCAGGTCCAGTCCAAGCACAGTCAGAGCAGCTCAGCCTATGTAGTAAAAGGGCACATGAGTAGCATCAGGCAGCATCCTTATTGTTGCAGGATGAAGCTAGCCATTAGCCTAGCCAGCCTGAGCTAGATAGCTAGGAGGGCAATTCAGAAAGTTCAGAAATATTACGTATGAAACTTGTGGCTCTCGTTTTGTGTAGTCCAGTGGAAAAGAAAAAAAAGACAAGTTAATTCACTGCATTATGAAGTATGAAAGTGAAATGCTTTTGTAGCAGCATTAGCAAGGCTAGTTTAAACAAGTCCAATACAAAAAGACTGCAGCACCACACCAGAATTGTTAGCAGAACCAGCCATGACCCGCTAGGCAGATTATGGCACGTGACAAGTGTCTGTCAAGTTCAGGAAATCCTCCTTACTTCTCCTGTTCCTATCTTCCTAATCTGCTAGCTGAAGCTGCACTGACTGTAGGGTTTTTTATGTCTGCTAAGAACACTGGAACTGCTCTTCACCCCGACTTTAACTTGTTGATTTTTGAGTTTACTGAGTTGATGCTTGTTGTTAGCGTGTCTAACAAGCAAATGGTCTAAGCAGCCATCATGTTCAGTCCGTCACTTGACTCCCCCTGTTTTGGACACTTTAGTAACCGAGTACAACATCACAACCAGCGGTGGTAAGAAAAACACACAGAATGGTATGAAGAGTGAAGAGTAAAGAGTCCAGTGCTGTAGATTCAAGGTGATGCAAGGTGATTACACAGAGTGACACGCCCCTACGTTAGAGCTTAATTAGGGCTATAATCTTTTATCCCGTTTCAGTGATGTGTCCGGTAAATGTCATCAGCAGTTGTGTTCCAGACGCAGTCGCGAGTGTAATGAACGTGATCGAGGTGGATTATTTACTCTACCATGATTTTTCCCTAAAATATGTTTGGAGGAGAAACTAATAGTGTATCGACTGAACACACATTGTATTATGAAAGTACAAATGATAGAAAAGGACAGAAGACAGAACTGTAAGTTTAGTGTTTTTTAGTTTAAACAAAAGAGTTACAGCTTTTCTGTTTACTGTGTTTGTTATTCAGAGGAACCCAGTCCAGCACTTTATACACCACTAATGAAGCTGACCGTCTACTTTAAGTGTGTGTGTGTGTGTAAATATTATATGACCTGTGTGTGTGTGTGTGTGTGTGTGTGTACCTCAGTATCTCCAGTGTACAGTGTGGATTCTTCAGTCCAGCAGAGAGCAGCTTCACTCCTGAATCCTGCAGTTTATTGTTACTCAGGTCCAGTTCTCTCAGACTGGAGGAGTGTGAGCTGAGAACTGAGGACAGAGCTCTACAGCTTTCCTCTGTTAGATTATACACACGCAGACTGGAAGAGAAATGACGAAATATCAGAACACTGATCTCAAACACACACACACACAGCCATAATCCAGCTAAAGTTGAAGCTGTAACAGAAATGTGAGTGTGTTTCTCTCACACGCAGAAATCAGAGGACAGGACACCACATCAGGACATTTACAGGAGCAGGGACGTCTTTCTGAACTCCACAATCTCTCAGCTACAATTTATTATAAGACCATTAGGTGATGTACATAACACACACAGGTGAGAGCGAGCAGCCTACAAACACTACACTCTCATCTGTGTTCAAGTTTCTACACCCAACACTGCAGATCCAGTGCATTTTATTACATAAAATAAAGAATTATAGAGCTGTACACTAGCAGTTAATAACATGCCAATACTAGTCGTACTTTACATTTACATTTCTGGCATTTGGCAGACTCTCTTATCCAGAGCAACATACAAAAATGCTTTAACTCCCTATCATTGAATACATTAACACTGGTTCAATAGGTTACAGTCTTAGGATACCATTAGCCTAAAAATTTTTTATTTATTTATTTTAAACATATAACAATACATAAACAGGGAAAGATAAGAGCTAGTTTAAGTGCTTTAGGAAAAGGTAGGTCTTTGATGTCGTTTGAAGATAGTCAGAGACTCTGCTGTACGGACATCTAGGGGAAGTTCATTCCACCACCTTGGTGCCAGAAGAGTAGAGTAGAGTAGAGAAGAGTCTAGATGAATACCTACCTTTTGTCCTGAGAGATGGTGGGACCAGGGCAGTGCTAGTGGATCGGAGGGAGCGAGGTACAGTGCGAGGAGTAATAAGATCTTTGAGGTAAGATGGTGGTGGCCCATTCTTGACTTTGTAGGCAAGCATAAGTGCTTTGAATCTGATGCATGCAGCTATCGGAAGCCAGTGGAGGGAACGTAGCAGTGGGGTGGTGTGGGAGAACTTAGGCAGGTTGAAAACAATCCGTGCAGCTGCATTTTGGATCATTTGCAGTGGACGAATTGCATTCAGAGGAAGACCTGCCAGTAAAGAGTTGCAGTAGTCCAGTCTCGAAATAACCAGAGACTGAACAAGCACTTGAGTAGCCTGTGTGGATAGGAATGGTCGAATCCTTCTAATGTTGTACAGCAGAGAAGATGTTGTGGAGCTTTCGGGGATCTTGTGCAGAAGCTTCAAGCTTTTCCTTGCAGAAGGAAGTCTTGGCAGAAGTCACGTCCGAAGAGAATCTGGACAGAAGCATACGATAAGAGGTGAGATCTGGGTCCAGTCGAGATTTCTTCCACTTCCTCTCTGCTGTTCGTAGTTCTCTCTGATTGTTGTGAAGCATATCTGACAGCCAAGGTGCAGGACAAGAAGTCTTCATGCGTTTAGTGGATAAAGCGCAGAGAAGGTCCATGGTTGATGAAAGAGAGGAGAGTAGTGTCTGTAGCTGAGTCTAGGGGTAGGGAGGAAAAGGAGTCATAGTCAGGAAGAGATGAAAGAGTGCAGGAAGGGGAAGAGGAAGGAGAGATAGGAGTGCAGGTTCCGGCGGATGAGAGAGGGATGCTGGGAGTTACGTTTGGGTAAGACAGGGAGAATGATAGTGAAGGATACCAAGAGATGTGAAGTGGGGTAGCAGTTATGTCTGTAGCTGGGGAAGGGCAGGTGAAGACCAAGTCCAGGATGTTTCCTCTCTTGTGTGTTGGAGGGCAGCTGTTAAATGACAAGGAAAATGAATTCAGAAGAGCCAGAAGACTGAGGCTTGTCGGATGGGAGGTTGAAATCTCCAAGGACCGTCAGAGATGTGCTGTCAGACTTTACACTGAGTTGTATGCTGAATTTCACAGAGATGGTAAAACAGTTGGTGTGTTGTTCTCTGTGCTCGTACAGGTACAAATCTGTCACCTGGAGACCTCTGATTTTATACATACACTGGTTTAGGTGTTTGGTGTGGACCCGAGTACAGGTGGAGTCTTCACATACGTCCAAACAGATCCAAACTATAGAAAAAGGTTGATTTGTCCAAACTAAACCAGGTAATTAAACAAGGTAAAGCCAGTCATGGGAGCCTGTGTGTGGTCATGCATATGGAACTGGTCAGTTACAGCAAATGTGTTAATTTGCAGGAACAGTTTGAAAAGATAGAGTTGTTTTTTTCGTCCTGTCTCAAAATGTGGTAAGTCATTTTATTTTTTTGGATTTATAGTTTTTTATTTATTAGAATGGACTTTGGAAAATATGAATGTGCAAAAAAAGTAAGAATCTCTTTCTTAAATAAACAATGATTCTTTTAAATAAAGAGTATAAGAAAGGAAATGTAATAAAAATGCACTATTTGTTACAAATGGCCCTGTTACTAGTTTATACTATTTAAAGAAAATCCAACTTGACTCTTTCCAGTATGGTCCAGTTCAGTATTTTGTTCCCAGTTAGATGGTGGGAATCAGCCGTGATTAAATTAGGAAGAAAATGTTAAAAATTGGAAGAAATTAAAGCATGACAGAGTGAATCTCTCCACAACACAGTGTCACAGAACAAAAGATGAGGAACTTGAACCTAAACAGGTACTTGAAGGTGAACAGAGTATTTAATATTTACTTTTTATATTTTCTATTCATATTGATCCCGTTTGATGTTTTTCTTGTTCTCATTCGTGAGAGTTCTGTTCAATGTCACTTTCAGAATAAACAGAGAAAAGAAAAAGTGTCTTTCACTGCTGTTTTGTTCAGAAATGTGTTTCTTTTGTTCAGAAATGTATGTATTAAAGATATAAAATGATTCATATCATGATCCATAAGATTTTGTCCATATGGCCCAGCCCTCAGTGCAGACATGACGTGTTAGTGTAAAAAGTGAAACAATCTTCTGTAAAAGTACCAGAGGTTTGTTTAAAGAGGATTAGAGTAACTATTAACAAGCATTAATCCAAACAATGCAGTTCAGTGTTACATTAAAATAACAAACCATGCAGTAATACATTTATAAATAAAAATACTCACATAGCTTTTCTGGAGGCTTTGACCACTGGCAGCAGTCTCAGAAGACATTCCTCTGATTGATCATATTTACTCAAATCAAACACATCCAGCTCCTTTTCTGAGGTCAGTAACACAAACACCAGAGCTGACCACTGAGCAGGAGTGAGTCTGGTTCCACTGAGACATCCTCTGTTCATATAAGTTTGTACTTCCTGCACTAGAGAATGATCATTCAGTTCATTCAGACAGTGGAACAGATTGATGGATTTCTCTGTAGATGGATTCTCCCTGACCTTCTCCTTGATGTACTCCACTGTTTCCTGTTTGTTGTGAGAGCTACTTCCTGTCTGTGGCATTAAGTCTCGTAAGAGAGTCTGATTGGACTCCAGTGAGAGACCCAGAAGGAAGCGGAGGAACAGGTCCAGGTGTCCATTCTGACTCTGTAAGGCCTTGTCCACTGCACTCCTGAGGAGATCAGACATGTTTGGATCTCTGAAGAAATTAGAATGTCCAGTGCTTTGCCCCACAAGCACATTTGTCTGTCTAAAATTAAAGCAGAAAAACACGTATAAAGCAGCCAGAAACTCCTGAACACTCAGATGTACAAAGCTGAACACCTTCCCCAGGTGAAGCCCAAATTCCTCTCTGAAGATCTGGGTACACACTCCTGAGTACACTGACACTTCTCTGACATCAATGCCACAGTCTCTCAGGTCTTCCTCATAGAAGATCAGGTTTCCTTTCTCCAGCTGCTGGAAAGCCAGTTTTCCCAGTGCCAGGATAGTCTCTCTGATCTGCTGACGATCAGGATCACATTTCTGATGATACTTTTGGTCCTTGTGTTTGATCTGAAAGATCAGCAAGTGTGTAAACATTTGAGTGAGAGTCTTGGGGATCTCTCCACTCTCTGCTTCACCCAACATTCTCTCTAGAACTGTGGCTGAGATCCAGCAGAAGACTGGGATGTGGCACATGATGTAGAGGCTTCTCGAAGACTTCATGTGTCTGATGATTTTATTGGCCAGGCTCTGATCACTGATCCTCTTCCTGAAGTACTCCTCTTTCTGAGGATCATTAAACCCTCGTACCTCTGTTACCTGGTCTACACACTCAGGAGGGATCTGATTGGCTGCTCCTGGTCGAGAGGTTATCCAGAGGAGAGCAGAGGGAAGCAGATTCCTCTTGATGAGGTTCGTCAGCAGAACATCCACTGAGGCTGACTCTGTCACATCACACAATCTCTCATTATTCTGGAAATTTAGAGGAAGTCGACACTCATCTAGACCATCAAAGATCAACAACACTTTGTAGGAGTCACAGTCTATTGATTCTAGTTTTCTTATTTCTGGGAAAAAGTGCTGAAGAAGATTCATCAGACTGAGATTTTTCTCCTTCATCAGATTCAGCTCTCTAAAGGGAAGTGAAAACATGAAGGCGACGTCCTGATTTGCTTTTCCTTCAGTCCAGTCCAGAAGGAACTTCTGCACAGAGACTGTTTTTCCAATTCCAGCAACTCCTTTAGTCAGCACAGTTCTGATGGACTTGTCCTTAAAGAGGTCATTACAGTTGATGGGTGTCTCCTGTGTTGCTGGTCTCCTGGACACTGTCTCAATCTGTCTCACCTCATGTTCATTATTGACATCTCCACTCCAACCCTCTGTGATGTAGAGCTCTGTGTAGATCTCATTCAGAAGTGCTGATCTTCCATGCTGTGAGATTCCTTCATTAATTCTTTTAAACTTCTCTCTCAGGTTGGATTTCAGCTTTGGCTGATACACCGAGGCGAGTTC
This sequence comes from Hemibagrus wyckioides, assembly GCF_019097595.1. Lineage (NCBI taxonomy): Eukaryota > Metazoa > Chordata > Actinopteri > Siluriformes > Bagridae > Hemibagrus > Hemibagrus wyckioides. The sequence continues at coordinate 14,662,652 of NC_080732.1, read as the reverse complement.
TAATAAACAGTAATAACATGTTTTAATGCAGAATCACTGAGCACTATATAAAATGTAAAATTCTTTCAAATACTGCTGTTCATTGCTAATTCATGTACTAAATATTATTGAACAGGACCATTGTACAGAGTGACCACAAGCTGGACCATGAACAGAACAGAAAAGCAGCAGATGTACATGATACTAAAATCAAAGTTAAATTAAAAGTCTTCATATCTAAAACTATTTCCTCTCTCTAAAGTGAACCTGATGGAATAAAGCCATGATTTAGAGCTCTTACTGTTCTGCAGTGTGTTAGCAAGATCTGTGTGCTTCATGTTCTTCAGGAAGTGCAGTGTGATCTTCAGAGCTCCCTCTCTGACACTGTGCAGATCCTCCTCATCCTCCACCTCTCTCTCAGTGCATGCTGGGTAATCTGGACTCAGGAGCTTCTTAAACCTCTTCATCTCATTCTTTATCAGAGTGATGACTTTGTGTTCCAGCTCCTGGTCAGAAACACACAGGAACAGATCTAAATATTATAATCTTACACAGTGAATGGTGCTTTGTTAATGATTTTGATTATGAAAATAATAATAATAATTCCTCTTGCCTTTAGTTACAACTGAAATTCTGATTATTCATACAAGTGATTACCCATAATTCTGCTGGACCTCAAGAAATGACAAGGTATGACAACACACACTATAAAACACACACACCTTGAATATGGAGTCCAGCTGATTTCTGCTGATGTTTGATTTCTTCTTTTGTGGTCTGTGAACAAATAAAACACATCATGTAATATGGACTATATGTATTCATAGCTGCAGAAATCACAGTAATAAATATAGAGACAGACATTTAACACTATCCTCTTAACACAATACACTGATTTCAGGATTTCATCAGTGACACTAACATGTTTAGAAACAAATGATTGAATTAATGAATAAAATGATTTATATTGTCATTAATATCCCAGGTGTAAATGTTCTTCTGTAGCACCACAGAGCTTCCAGCTCAGGGACTGCAGGCTGAACTGACCTCTTAAAGCAGTTGTCCTCACTGCCGGACTGAGAGCTGCAGCACTGCACAGTTTAGTGTTTTACTGCTTCAACACCTGATAAAGCTCATGAAGGGCTTCATAATGAGACCAGTGAGTTTGATCAGGTGGAACACTGCTGTAAAACACCTCACTATACTGACCTCACATCAGTAGAACTGTCTCTGTCTCTGAAGAGAATTGGTTCTTCCATTGACCGGTCACTCTTCATGGACACACAGCTGGGTTCTGGTGAGTCTGATCTCTTTCCCGCCATCATTCTAGAATTACAACAGAATTATCAGCAATAATTAATACTCTGCTGTCTCAGCACTGTTAAACACTGCAGCACTGCACAGTTTAGTGTTTTACTGCTTCAACACCTGATAAAGCTCATGAAGGACTTCATAATGAGACCAGTGAGTTTGATCAGGTGGAACACTGCTGTAAAACACCTCACTATACTGACCTCACGTCAGTAGAACTGTCTCTGTCTCTGAAGAGAATTGGTTCTTCCATTGACTGGTCACTCTTCATGGACACACAGCTGGGTTCTGGTGAGTCTGATGTCTTTCCCTCCATCATTCTAGAATTACAACAGAATTATCAGCAATAATTAATACTCTGCTGTCTCAGCACTGTTATACACTGTGTTGATCATTAAACACCAATAATTCCATCTTTTTAATTCAGCTCCAGTCTGCACACTTCTTCAAACAGGAGACCGGCCTCATACCTCAGGAATTACACTCAGGTCAGGAGTCCCAATCACAGATAACGGACTCAGCTGGGTCTTAAAGCCTGTCGAGTTCACTGACTCAAAGCTATGCTGCTCTTCTGCTCCACATTACACAGTCCTTTTTACTCTTCTCTCACTGAATGATTTCTCTAAACTGGTCTTAGATCAGATCAGTGATATATTCACTGCTATTAAACACCTTGACCCTGTAAAGCCCACTGTTGCAGAATTACAACATCACTTTTAACAATTCTAAAAAAAAGGCCTGCAAATGTTTTTTTTTCCTCAAGACCACATTTACATAGTCAATGGGTCATATTGTTTGTCCTCACAATGCTTTTGGATAGAAGAAGTGTTTATAGGTCCGGTCATCTGGCCATGAACTCACTCTACCTGCAAACTTTGCATTGAGCTCATCTCCTTTTTTTGCATGACTGGATTTTGTCAAGATTCAAGTAAGTAAAATTCCTTAAATATTTTTTTTGTGTGTTTTTGTGTATAATGTCTAGAACACATACATATTTAGTTAATTTGGAAAACATTCATCAAATCTGATTTAGAGCTTTTTTTGAATGTTGTAATTCTACAACATTGGGCCAGAGTGGTAGTCAAAATAGCCTGTGCTCCTTACACCTTACATAAGGACACTGCACTTCTCACATGGTCACAAATTGAAAAAAATTCTAGTAGAAATTTAAAGTGTTAGATGATTCATTGTAACTAAGTTCTAAATTGGCTTTTCTGTTAATTTTTTTACTTAGTTTAGCTTAGACCATAATTAAACACAGGAATAAATTGTATGTGGTATTAACTCCATCATCTATAGCAGTATATGAAACTCCCTGTATCTTTGTAGTTTTTTGTTTGGTTTTTAACTTCTAAATGATCCTGAGATTTTTTTATTGTTACCTGTAGTGTTACCTGTAAGTGCTCTGGGGGGATGCATGTGCATGTGTGTAGAGAGCGTAATAGGCCATCCAGACAGTATTGTTTGAATGTAGTGGAATTTGGGTTAGCGTTTGCATTGAAATGATAATACTTTGATAGATAACACTTAGATCTCTACCCTCGACACATGGTCTACCACCCTGTCTATTCTTTCAGTTTATCTACTACAATATAAGACCCATATGTATTATTCACATATTTAATTTTATTTTTTTTTTTACTCTTTCCATTTCAGAATGCCACCAGCGCAGAAAGGTCATCTGTTCAGGTTGTGATTGCTGCAGTCCAAAATGAAAAAGTTTTTGTAAATACAATTTTTTCCAATATTTTTATTAATAAATGCTTATTCATAAAACTATGATTGCTGTGTGATTATTACTCATGATATATACTGTTATGGGGCTAAGTAAGCAATCAACCCTGCAAATGAATGCTTAAATGTTCTGTATATCTGTTCAGACAAAGTGAGTACAAATACAGAAATTCTGCAACCAACTAGGCCCGACGTTGCAATATTACAACATTTCCCTAAAAACTTACTAAAATGTAAAAAAAAAAAAAAACAATTTGAAAAATCTTTAATTTCTACATCAGAGGCCTCCTAAAACAATATCCGAGAGGTCAAAAAAAACATTTTTTTTTGCTAGTTTAGTTTAGTTCCTGTGTTAACGAGTGAGTGTTGAGAGATACAGATCTGTTCCCATGAGACGGTGTGTATTTATTGCTGGTGAATGTAAAAGTTACTCACCTCTCGTCTTTCGTTAAGGCCTGTCAGTACAAACCAACAAAACTCCTTATATTAACTCTAAACGTGTTCATTTAGAGCGTTTATATATCAGAGCTTTAGCTTTTACTCCTGAAATATTTTATTTTCCTCTCGTAACAAAGTGGAGCAGCTGAGTTTTACTTTCGTTTAAGGGTTTATTCAGTGACGCAGCCGCGCATGCGCACATAAGCACGCACGCACACACACATAAGCACGCACACGCGCACACACACACTCTCTCTCTCTCTCTCTCTCTCTCGTTCTGTCACAAGATGTGGTGCTGGTTTGTTAATCAATGATGGATTGACTGCTCAAAATAAATCATTAAAAATAGGTGTATTTATGTCAGTCTGTAAGAGTGTAGTGGGAAAAGAGTTTAGACTCTCTCTACATTGTTCTATTAGTAATACTAATATTATATTATACTGCACCTCTTATTTCACTCCTCATTTATGCTATCTCTTCTCTCCTCTTCTCTTCTCTTCTCTTCTCTTCTCTTCTCTTCTCTTCTCTTCTCTTCTCTTCTCTTCTCTGTCTTGCTACCTATATCTTGTCTACTTCATGCTCTTGGTGACTTTTCTATCCTATTTCTTTGAGGGTGGAATCATCAGAGAGTATCTCCAAGACTGGACTTGAGCAAAACGGTCAATCACCGTTTTTATTTTACCGTATTTATAGTGCTGAGAATTCCTTTATCAATAGACAGAACAGCCAAATGATGGAGTCTGTTCTGGCCCATTGTTCACCTAAGTCATATCTGTATTTTACCTTAAATACCGCATTAGTAGAATAATAGAAAGTCATGATGTTCAGACTGTAATGTCTTGGTGCTTTAACCGTTTATATTTTATTTAGATCTATCTTTAGGCTTATTTAATTTAAGTCTTTTGTACGTCTTGGGTATGGAATAATATTCAAAAGGGTCCTATATGTCAGGGGTTTTCAGAATCAGAGAGAGTGGGCCTCCTTTTTGACACAACATACATTTGTTAGTCTACTTTTATCAACTGTGTTAACATTAAATATTAAAAGTTAGGCTATTATCTGAATAATAACATTGTTGTGTTTTCTGACTGTTTTTTTCATTGCTGTTGCGCTCAAGGGCTGTGAGGTATTTCAGTAAACGGTAACAGTGCTCAAATAAAACAATCAACATTTACTTAATTCCTCTACACTCTTATTCGAAATAAAACATTCGGGGATAGATTAAAATCATTCTGGGCTCGAGCCCCCAATGAGTAGCTCTAGCGACGCCCCTGTTTGTGTGTGTGTGGGTCAGTGTTTACAGGGCACTGGTATTTGTGCATGGACACTACACAAGAAACAGGACCCTTATATAAAGACAGGGTCTGTAGCGTGTAAACTGTTTCCTACATAAAGTGCTTAAAAATGAAAATATAAACATCACAGCAGAAGAAAATATGAAGTACTACAGTGGGACAGTCGGACTTGGTCACTCATACAGAATAACTAATGTGTGCTGGACACTCCTGTGTCCTGGGAATCAGTTTTAAACAAATGACCAGTGAGGATCTAAGCAGATTGACTTTAACAGAAACTTGCTGCTCTACAGATTCAGAGGAAAGAAAGTTCAAATTCAGTCAATATTTGAGTATTCAGTCACTAATGCTTTGGTGTGTGATGGACAATTACAGGATTTGTGCAGTAATCTTATTCTGCTTTACATAAAAAACTATGAAAAAGAAATGTTACTTGGTGACTGGTCAAATATCAACAATAAAAGTTGAGCTCTTGGGTTATTGTGTTGCTGTAGAACATCAGTAACGTTAATGTAGACTGCTGCTCAAGAGTTACTCATTACCTTAGCTTACTTAGCTAACTAAAGCTTAATTAGCCATACACGACATTATTAAGATAATGGCAGATTTATTCACATACACAATAAAATCCTTCAATGTTGCGAGCTAACATTAGATTCATATTAAAGAAAATGGCCATTATGATGACCACAGGATGTGCTGACCTCTACCTTTTCACCAATATGATGTTGAATTCTTGTAAGATGAAATGGTATGTTACTGAGGCAGAGCAGGAATCTGAATAGAGTCTTTCTTCTGTTCTACAACTTAAAACTAATCCTGCAGGTCAGGCCACAGGTCATGGGTGGTCAGGTGGAGGGATGGGGTCAGGGTTTCTTCTATCGTAGTCTACAGTATTTCAGGCTGTGACACTGCAGTGTTAATGCTCTACAGAGGTCAATAATAATGCATGTGCTGTTCCTTGGTGTACTCGCTGTTTTGTAACTGGACAACTGCTTCTTTTATTTTGGACAACGGCGTTTTTTATTTTATTTTTTTACAAGAGTAACAGAAAGTTTGCAAATTTGTTACTTCAGAATGTAGAGCAGTGAAAGTGAAAAGTCTCAAAGATTTCTTTAGACTTTAGTGAAGTACAAACACTGAAAAAGATTTAGTCCAGGATGGCATTACATTTACTTTGTTACTGACCACCACTGATATTTAGCCTGATGCTAACTAGCTTTTTATCAAACATGGCTAGTGGTTTACATGATTGTAATATTTAGCCTGATGCTAACTAGGTTATTAGCAAAAATGGCTAGTAGTTTACATAATTATAATATTTAGCCTGATGCTAACTAACTTATTAGCAAAAATGGCAAGTGGTTTACATAATTATAATATTTAGCCTGATGCTAAGTAGCTTTTTTATCAAACATGGCTAGTGGTTTACATAATTATAATATTTAGCCTGATGCTAACTAGCTTATTAGCAAAAATGGCAAGTGGTTTACATAATTATAATATTTAGCCTGATGCTAACTAGCTTTTTATCAAACATGGCTAGTGGTTTACATAATTATAATATTTAGCCTGATGCTAACTAGCTTTTTATCAAACGTGGCTACTTCTTTACATAATTATAATATTTAGCCTGATGCTAACTAGCTTTTTATCAAACATGGCTAGTGGTTTACATAATTATAATATTTAGCCTGATGCTAACTAGCTTTTTATCAAACGTGGCTACTTCTTTACATAATTATAATATTTAGCCTGATACCAAATAGCTTGACAGCTCTCACATTACAGAGCACAGGTATTTTATGACTAGTTTATTTATTGATTTATTTTTTAATCAGTTAGTGATACTCGAGAAAACCCTCATCATTCATACAGAGACCTAAAAAGAAGAGTTTATATCATGAATAACATTTATTAAAGAACAACACACCATATCCTCCTGAGGTGAAAGGAATGGACATACACATGTTGACTTCAGGGTCTGTGCATCATCAACATATTTAAATACTTCTCTTCATTTGCAGCCTGGCTCCAGAAGAGGAATAAATGATGTGAATGCTGACATGAGGTTTTTCAGCTGAATGTTTAAGATGAAGAATCAGGAAGCTGCAATCACCAGTGGATGGTCAGCCTTGATCATCTGTGAGGGCATCCAGTCAGCTCTTCCACCTGGGTTTGCTGCTGTCTTTTGTACTTCTTAACATTTCAGTGTGGAGCACTGAGCTGAAGCTGCATTCATGCTGGAATTCGTTCAGAGGCTTACGTTCTAAAGCTAGGTGATTTTTGAGAGGGTTTTTTTTAGTGGACAGACCTGGGTTGTGGGTGGTCTGTTCTATTTTTAGCCCAAGCTTGGTGGCACGATTTCCTGTGAGGAGCCTGGACATGGAATGCTTGGCTTGGGTCAGTTCTTTGTAAGCAGCCATACGCTTCGTATTGGTCATACTGGTCAGATTTTTGGGCGGCTGGAACGGAATATCTACATTTACATTATTTCTCAGGAGAAAATTTGTTTCACTATGAATTTTGGCGTCCAGAACCGATGAAATTCCTGTGCCGAGGTTCCACTGTAGTTTTATATAAAATTCATGTTTTTGTCTTCTAAAAATACAAAATTCATTTTCCATTCAAAGGAACTTTACAATAAAGTATAATATGTTGAGGTTTTAATAATATGGTTCAGTTTAGCCAGTAAGGTTGAGGAGAGTCCTGTCCAGTCAGACTTCAATCTTGATTGGCGGGTTGTTGTAATCGTTGTACTGTAGTCGTTAAGCCGATATCACAAGGTTATTAGCAAAGCCGTAAGTGTTTTTATCACCATCATGCCAAAGTGGGGGAAATTATAGAAAGTCCTACTGAAAAGAATGGGAGAGCGAGCCGTCTATCAGTTCTGTAAAGATTCTCTGCATTAAGTCCCTATAAAAAGATAAGCATGTTTATACGCTATTATTCTGCTATAAAATTCTGATCATGTTTGTTTAATTAAATAAAATGTATACAGGTAGCTAACATAGTGTGTGTGTGTGTGTGTGTGTTTATATATAGTGGCCTCTGCACTAACCCATTTGTTTTGGGGTTTCCGTTTGTTATTGTATTAGTTATCGGAGTATGCATTTTGGGCTGGTATTTTTTTAAATGGCCGGGGTTTAAGCTGTAGTTCGCCTGGAAATCTTCAGTCCAATCTGGCAACCCTGGACACTGTTCATTTAAAGTCACTTCCTGGTAACCATGCCGGTTATTTACCCATTAAATTACGATCCTTAAATGATGAGTAAAGCTCTCTGGGTAAAATACACTGACTAAATGTCCTTTAATGAGATGTAATTCATTTTTTATTGGTATTTACATTCATGTGTTATTCATACTCGAAAATGTTTCCATAACATGGTGAAATACACCTTCATGTTTTTTCCGTACATTACACCTTCAAGAGTGTTTAGAGTTTCTGTCCTGCAGTTTTTGGTGTTCTTCCTGCCCTCAGCACACCCGATTTATCTCATTAACAAACTCGCTGTGGTGTGGAACTGTGTGCATTAAAAAAGAGCAGAAAGTATTAAGATAATAAAGACGGTGTTTAATAAAGACGGCGTATTTCTTCACTCCACAGCATTAATATACCTTTAAAAGTGTTCAGAGTCTTTATTCATTCTGCACATTGCTTTATTGTTTTATTTGTAAATTAGTATTTACTCAAATACGCAAGATTTTATATAGCAATTCTGGCTGCAGCTACTGCTAATTGCTATAAAAATGAATCTTTTACTCCTCCTCGTTCTTAACCTATATACATTATTACCCTGAACAATAAAAGGAGACATGAATCCAGAGGTGGACAGTAACGAAGTACATTTACTTGAGTACTGTACTTAAGTACACTTTTTGAGTATCTGTACTTTACTTGAGTATTATTGTTTCTGGAAACTTGTTACTTTAACTTCACTACATTTGAAAGGCAAATGGAAATTGAAATGGATATTGCCTGTACCATGAAGTATGTATGGTAAGGCAAATGTTTTTTTTATTTTTTATGTTTGTTTGTTTATTTGTTTGTCTAGTTGCCATCTTTAGCTTTGCATATACACCACCAACCCATTGGTAATGATGGTCGTTAACATGCAAAAACATATGCTGCGTCCAAATTCTCATACTATCTGTCCTAAATAGAACGATGCACACTCTAACTGGTAATATTGCCCACAACACATTGCACACAGGAGGGAGGAGCCTTGAGAACGGTGTAAATGCATATTAAAATGGTGTAAATGAAATGTGGAAATATACATAATTTATATAAAATGCGAATAGTAAATTATATTGGATAACTAAGAATGAATAAAATATGAAACGCTTTGTTTATGATGAGTGTGCGTAGCTAGGCAACAACGTTCACTTCCGTTATATGATGTCCTTGTAGTATGTCCCAGAACGTGCATACTCTTTTGCTACACAGTCAAAAGTATGTACTTTTCCATAACAAAAAAGTACACACTTTTAGTACGTAGTATAAGTAGGCGAATTACGCAGCAGTAGTCTACAGTACACCGTGTCTGACTCTGCACTGCATGGACTGGAAGGCCTTGTATATTAGTAAAGAGACTGAAAAAAGTATGGATGGTCATTAAAACATTGCTAAAACAACAAAACGGATGGTGCGCTAAGACACAGTGTCCATCTGGCCCCTAATAGGTTGGACACCCCTGCTTTAAAATAATTCATTCAGATCAATTAAACATTTTCAAGTAGACTGTAGTAAAATAATATTAGAATCGTGTGAGAATTGTGATCTCTATTTGAAATGAATTTTGTGATCTAGAATCATGCAACTCTAGTTACATGTTATTTAATATAAGTCCTAATGATTATTGATGACATGTAATGCCAGTATATGCTTTCTAATGCAGCTCTGAGTTGATTTGGGGCATTTTAACTGAAATTATACACTCATTTATAGAGGAAGCAAACTCAAAAAAAATTATTCAAGCCCCTCTTAGATGTGATACATTTAAATATAGTTGACTTTGTTTAAATATATCAATTTAATTTTAACATGTATATTTAATAGTTGTAAAATAAAAAGTATTAAAAGTTTCACCTATGAGATTCATTAACGCAAAGTAAATTAGTTCGTTTAGTGATCCGTTCACTAAGCATGTGCAACAACACCTGCTCTCCGAGTCTTTGGGTCCACCATTTTGAAAAAGGCATTTTCTACTTTGGTCTGCAACACCCGTGGGGAGGACGATAAACTTACGTTTATGACTTCGTGGACGTTCATTCTTCAGTAAGTATTTTTGGCACTTGTGTTTGTGTATTTACTTTGCTATTTACCAAAATATGTGTAACAGCCGTGATAACGTTAAGCAAGGTGAATTTGCTTGGTTATAACGTGACTAAAGCTGGAGTTGGCGGGTTGTTTTGCTAGCAAGGTTAAGTTAGCCTCTCCTCGTGCTGTGCTTAAGTAACTCAGGCAGGCCAGAGGACCGCTTGTTGCAGGAGTGGGAGTGAACTATGGTTACGTTAAACTGGGTTATATACCAACTCTGCTGACTTTTACAACCGCCAAATCCATGTCGCCACCGGTGCTACCCCCCACCCCTCCACAAACATGCATGTACAACACTCAGTTGAACGGTACTTCAGGTTATGCTTTGGTATCAACTTTAATAGTTAGCGTAACACCTCTAAAATAAAAATCTAGGTAAAGTTACTTATTGAGGCTATCCGGAGGAAAGAGAGAATGTACACAAATCTAGTCTATTGTATTTTTTCCCATGCATGCGGCTCTCACTAACAGCAGCACCGCCACTGCACTTTTCCCTCTGCTCTCATGTGCAGGCAGGAGTTTATAATACTGTGGCTTTGGGGACACTTTCTCCTCTGTTGCTCTGAAGTTGTCCAGAGAGGTAAGGGTAGATACTGCTCACTGTGCTCAAGATTAAGCAGTCATATATGAATTTCAGAATTTGTATAATAAATGATTCCGTGACTTAACAAACATCTGTGAAATAATTTTACCATTACATACTATGTTATATTATTTTAAATGTTTTCTTTAAATAAAATTGGTAGAGTTTAATTTATTTTTTACATGCTTTCGCTTTATTATTTGTACGTTAAGTGCTGCTGTAAAATCATTGCTAATCTATTCAAAATGTTAGTTTATCCTTTACATTGCCGATTGGTCAAATGGAAAGTGGTCGCTGTCACCTTTTCAGAATTCCAGCACTTGAATTTGCACCTCTAATGTATTTATTTCATCTTTTGCAGTTTGATCAGCATTACAAAACTTCTTAGGGCAACCTCCTACTGATAGTGAGTAATTGGCATAAGTTGATCTGTATTATGGTCATTTGTTTGGTGTGATATGTGCTTATTGTCTTTGTTCTCCTTTTCAGGATAATGCATGTGGCAGTGCAAAGAATGCAGTTTTGAACTCGCTAGCAGGTATTTATTATTGCAGCATTTTAGGCAGACACACGGACATTTTAGGGGCAGTTATTGATATCCATGTCCATACACAGATTGCCTGTGTACGTTTAACACATAGAGTAAGCTACTAAAAACACATATGAAAGTCATGCTAAGCAGCAAACTCCAAAGCTGGTGGAAGGATCTACATTTCAGTGTCATGTGTGCTCATGCAGAGAACTAGTAACAGAAAGAGATTTTTTTCAACACATCAATGGACATCTCAGGCATTATGAAACAGTTCAGTGTGTGTTTGTAGGATGCACATTTAAAAATATTTACAGTACATCCAACACACACAAAAACAGTAAACACAACCAACATTCATTAAAAGACTTTAAAGCTAATATCTACGGAAGCCTAGAGAGGCCATGTGATATTTTTTTTGCTTTTGTTTTCTCGTGATCACGACTTAAATTTCTCATGATCTCGAGATAACGAAGTTGTTTTCTCGTGATCACGGCTTAATTTTCTCGTGATCTCAAGATAACAAAAGTTGTTTTCTTGTGATCACGAGAAAACAAAAGCAAAAAGAGCCATAAACTACAAATTGAAGAGTCAGTTGTTGATGAGCTTTCCACTTTTCTGTGCAAATCTAATCCATTGGGCATAGCTATTGCAAAGGATGGGCCTCTTGATACTGCATATAAACGTACACAGTACTACACTTCTCATTTTCGTTTTATAGAGCCTGTTGAGTACATACTAGATGTCCACAGGAATAGAACATTTCAATATATCCCTGTTTTACAATCTTTGCAACAGTTGCTCTCTCATAAAGGTGTCCTTGAAGAATGCAACTGTTTGCTGTGGTGTCAAAAAACAGTGTGTTTTAACAGAACACCTTTCACATTTTCATGTTAGCACTGGTTATCCTCCTGACATTGTGCATGATCTCTTCGAGGGTGTTGTCCCAGTTGAGCTCGCATGCTGCATTAGTTTATTGATCTCAAAAAATACTTCACTCTTGATGATCTTAACAGCTTAATCCAGACATCTCTGTACAAATGGAGGGACAAAACCAATAGGCCCCATGCCTACCACGCACTTTCACATCAAGCAACAGTATTGGTGGCAATGCACATGAAAATTGGACTTTGCTAAGATTGCTTCCCTTTAGGATTGGGCAAATTGTTCCAGAAGGTGAGCCAGCATGGCAGGCGATTCTTGACCTTAAGGATATAGTTGAGTTGGTTGTGGCTCCTTTTCATACAGATGAGACAATTCTTCTATTAATTCTATGAGGCATATCTTGAGGCCAAGATTTATGATCACAGACAGCGATATCTTGAACTTTTTCCACAAATCAAGCTCCAACCAAAACATCACTATTTAGAGCACTATCCGCAAATGATTTGTTGCTTCAGACCTCTGATTGCACTGTGGACAATGAGATTTGAGGCTAAACACAGCTTTTTCAAGAAGGTTGTGCGTGATACAAATTGCTTTAAAAATATACCTCGTTCACTAGCTATTAAACACCAGTTCATACTTGCCTACCACACACACTCCTCCAGTCTCAAGAAGTCTTCATTGGCGGTCACAGATGTTTCAGTCATGCCTGTTGATGTTCTTAATGAGGGAGTAGTGTCTGAACTGAAGCAGAGATACCCAGATGTTACTGAGGTTCATATGGCAAAAAATGTGTTTTACAGTGGTATACGTTACAGTGAGGGGATGCTTATTGTACATGGCTCTGTAGATGGACTGCCTAAATTTAATGAGATCATTCAAATGTGCATTCTTAAGGAGAAGTTGTGTTTTCTAGTCAAAGATTTATGTCCTTGGTATAGGCAGCATTATGGTAGATTTGAGCTAACTGCCTCACCCACTAGAGAGGATGCCCTAGTTGAGGTTGGTGACTTGGAAGACTCATATCCCCTTATGGAGTACATCACTTTGCACACAGTAGACTCATCTGGTGAGACCTCAGATACCACGTGCCCAGACCCTCAAACCCCAGCTTCATCACTAGCCTTATCCTGCAGTGATGATACGTCAACCCCTCAACATTCATCCCCAGAAACAAAACCCTCAGGATTATCTTCCTGGCCAAAGATTTTTGTGGTACCTAAATTCACGTACTATGCTGAATTTGAGCTACACCAAAAGAATATAGAGTTTGAGACCATTGGAACATACTTCAACCCTGGCCCTAAGCTGAAAGGAGTTGTCCTTGATGGCTTAGCTCAAGAAATGATGAAATACACTAAATACCCAAAAGACTATCAATGTGAGGAGGTAGCAGCAGCTTTGACCAGGGCCCACACTTGAAGACTATCAATGTGAGGAGGTAGCAGCAGCTTTGACCAGGGCCCACACTTGTTTGGAGCAGCTGGGATCCAAAAGACTATCAATGTGAGGAGGTAGCAGCAGCTTTGACCAGGGCCCACACTTGTTTGGAGCAGCTGGGATCCGAGACAGGGTCTGGACGTTGGAAACAGTCACTTAAGTATAAAATGCAAAACTATCGAACAAAGCTTGGGCGAATGGGACATCCTGAAATTCGTGGAAAAACTCCTTGAAGCACAAACGAGAAGGGCAAGGAAAGGCTGCAGCTAACATCAAGAAACCAAGAAAGGCAGAAGTTAACTACATTCCTCTGCACCCAAAAGGCGAATCCACAGAAAGCTTGGAGAATAAGAGAATTGCTTTACTGTCAGAACTGAAGAAGCGTGACAGTGCAGGGGTGATAAAAGCAAAAATGGATAAAATCCCGCATCCTAATATGACAGTAATTCTAATATACTGTGAATTGTTTAAAATTTTCAGATAAATGCAGAGTTCTTGCGGATCACCACCAAGCCACTGCGATCGAAGTTCCTGTCATAGCTGGACCATTTCTCAGACAAACTAATACAGGTCTTCAGCAAGAAAGGAGGAGTGAAGGGGCAAAAGATCAAGGACGTCCTGGCTATCAAAAAATCCGTAAGTAAAAATCCATGTGTCACGAGCATGCCTACCTCAGCCACACTACCACGCCTCCAATCACTGGAATACTAACCACATCACCTGCACCCAATTACCCGGTTCCTATTTAAACCCCTCACTCGCCAGAGTCAACGGCGAGTATTATGACTAAATACACAGCGAATGTGATGCATGCCCTTCGGTCCCGTCCTCGATCGGTTTACTCCGTGTTATTCCCGTCGTGCTCTTCCAAGTAGAATATAAGGACTGTGATCATCTTCAGGAGAATCAGATAAGAACTATTTAAGTTACGTTTCATTCGCTGCATCTTTTGACATCTTTTGACGCTGCTTCTTTGCTTTACAATTAAAAGACATATTCTCCTGATTCACCTGCTGCTCTGGTCTCCATTCCTGGTGTTGTGTGACACCATGGGAAATGCTTTCACTGTATTGAGGTGGTTATTTCAAGGTTTTTTTGTCCTTAGCTGCTCATTTAAACACATTTGAGAAATGGTAAATGGCCTGTTAATATGGCGTTTTTATCCGAAGCACTTCACTGCATTTGCATTTCATTCACCCAACTCGCACACCAACCAATGGCTTTCTTTAGACAACCTGCTCTCCTCCCTGTTCTGCCATTGCACCCACATTTGGCTAAATTCTATCTCGATTGTTGCCCCTGCTTTAGCGTGACGTCGACATCAGGAGGGAGTGCATCCTGAGGAGCCTTGTGATCTATCTCAATGAGGATCCATTCACTCTCTTTTTCAAGGAATATATGGTAAGTTTATCACAATATGCCTCCTATACGGCATAACAGTTACTTCTTCCATGGCACGCTATTATTGAATCACATGAGTCCTAAATCAGTAAATATGCAAAGAAAAATGTATTCACAAATGTATTTTGTGGTTTAAATATAAATGATTCTCTCCACAAAATAGTTTTTACTGTACACAATATTATATATGTATTTAAAAGTATTAGCAATTTTCATCAAAAATATACAGTGCAATATTTTATGAATGCTGAACCAGCATTTACCAACTGCTTGATAAACTTTACTGAATGTGTGGGCATTTTGAGACTTCCCTGCTGCTATTAGGTCCAAGAAAGACCAAGCTGGCCGTTGGGCTGTCGGGTTTGTACATATGCAGTCCCAGGTCTTACACTTTTTCCTCCCTCTCACACAAGCACTGAACATCCAGCCCTACATGTCTGTCAGCTGTTGTCTTTGCTCTGTGATCAAGCAGCACTTGTTGACCCAGGTCACGATGTGACCCAAACATTTTTTGTTGTCAACTTGGTGTGTCACAGCCCTTAAATTCACACTTTATCTGTAGCCTACCTCCTTCCTTTTCAGACAGTAAAATAAGTGTAGTTTAAAAGGTGTGATTAATTGTGAACACACAGCGCTATCTATAAACAGAAATAAGTGATTTGCATGAATTTTGACATTGATTTTCTATCAATATTGCATTAGAGATGAGACTTATCCTGATTTTTAGGATGCTTTTATACAACTTTTTTTTTCCATTTTTATAATAGATACTTAAAAAGCTGCTTTATTGACAGTGTTTTTTTCGTTGATGCTTGGCTGTTCTTTTAAATGACAGTTTTATGAAATCCTCTCACAGAAATGACTAAATTGCCAGGACACAGGCCTACTGTATATTTTTAGTTCTCATAAATACAGCATAGGCACTATTTTCACCAGCACACTAGACACTGTTGCGCCCATCCGACTAAAAAAGGTCAGAGATAAAACACCTGCACCATGGTATAATAGTCATACTTGCGCCCTCAAGAGAGCATCCCGTAACCTCGGGTGAAAGTGGAGAAAAAATTTTTAGTATTGCGTTTAAAGAAAAAAGTTTGTCCAGCTATAAACAGGCTCTAAAAGCTGCTAGGGCCGAGCATCTGAGCAAACTGATAGAAATATACCAAAACAATCCCAGATTCTTATTTAGTACAGTGGCTAAACTAACAAAGCATCAGATTACTGGAGAGAGTATTTCAGCACAGTTTGGTAGTGAAGACTTTATGAATTTCTTCACTGAAAAAATTGTATCAGGAACAAAATATTGGATGTTGAACCTCTGACAGCATCCGGTGATCTAGACCACCCTAAATCTCCACATCTAGAGCTACAATGCTTTACCAGTAGAGGGCAGGAAGAGCTAGTTAAACTTATCACCACGGCTAAATCAATAACATGTTTGTTAGATCCAATTCCAACTAGATTCCTGAAAGAAGTAATACATGCAGCTGGAGAGCCTCTTCTCAATATTATTAATTCCTTGTTATATCTAGGTCATGTCCCAAAATCTCTCAAGCAGTTAAGCCACTTCTTAAGAAACCTAAACTAGATCCTAATGAACAATCAAATTACAGACCGATTTCAAACCTTCCGTTTATATCTAAAATATTAGAAAAGGTGGTGTCAGCTCAATTATGCTCCTTCCTACAGGAAAACAATATCCTTGAAGAATTTCAGTCGGGTTTTAGGCCCCATCATAGTACAGAAACTGCACTAGTTAAAATCACTAATGACTTGCTTTTAGCTTTAGACCAAGGCTGCATCCTGATATTAGTCCTGCTTGATCTTAGTGCTGCATTCGACACTATAGATCATAATATTCTCATAGATCGCTTACAAAATCACATAGGCATGCAGGGACAGGCATTAAAATGGTTTAGATCCTACCTGTCTGAATGATACCATTTTGTAGATTTAAATGGAGAACTGTCCAGGCTAGTGCCAGTGAAATACAGGGTCCCACAAGACTCAGTTTTAGGACTATTTTTATACAGATAAAAGTTCTTAGGAACATTTTATCAGTATCTGATGCAGAAATGCTAGTTCATGCATTCATGATCTCTAGACTGGACTATTGTAATGCATTACTAGGTGGTTGTCCTGCATCTTCAATAAACAAGTCCAGAATGCAGCCGCCAGAGTTCTTACCAGATCAAGAAAATATGATCATATAACCCCAATATTATTATCCCTGCACTGGCTATCTGTTAAGTTTAGAATTGATTATAAACTAGCACTACTTACATACAAGGCTCTAAATGGTTAACTCCCACGTATCTAACCAGTCTTCTAACACGTTACAATCCACCACGCTCTTCAAGATCACAAAACTCTGGACTTCTGGTCGTTCCCAGAATATGAAGTCTACAAAAGGGGGTAGAGCGTTTTCGTATTTAGCTCCCAAATTTTGGAATAGTCTTCCTGACAGTGTTCGGGGCTCCCAGTCTCCCAGTTTAAAAGTAGATTAAAGACATATCTCTTTAGCCTGGCATACACAACACACCCAATAACCTTGCACTCCAGTACATCTGATCAAATGCACATTATCATCTAGTTCTGCTAATATTATGAATGCTAATTCCTTTCCACCTGTTCCTTTTTCTATCCATCCCGAGGCATCTGGAGATCGTGCCAGCTCCAGTAAACAGAGGCCAACTCTGCGAGGATCCTGAGGCATCCAGAGATGGACCAACCTCAGCTGGGTTCTGCTTCGTGAGGATTTGGGTATATCAAAGCAACGCTGCCAGCCCTATGTGGACTTTGAGGACGACAACAACCTCCTAATTAATACACACACTAACATTCTACATCACACTGCAGACTGTACATAACTGCAGAAAGGACATTGTTCATATCACACTCTTCGGTGTTTAGAATAAATTTATAATCACACTCCCCGGTGTCACCCAAATGAGGATGAGTTCCCTTTAGAGTCTGGTTCCTCTCAAGGTTTCTTCCTCATACCATCTAAGGGAGTTTTTCCTTGCCACAGTCGCCTCAGGCTTGCTCACTAGGGATGAGTTTGTCATCTAACATCTAGAACTTTTTACACTGTTTTTGTTTCTTATGTTCTGTAAAGCTGCTTTAAGACAATATTCATTGTTAAAAGCGCTATACAAATAAAAATGAATTGAATAGAATATGAATGCAGCCAGTCCATGGTTTGTACCACTCAAAGGACACATTCAGGAAGATTATGAAGACGTTGGTCACCAGATTTCCATGTAAGCCAGTCCTTTGCATGCAATGTTTTGACTTTGGCTCCCAGACAGTGTGGTGTAAATATATAATGGCCTTTTTTCTTGTCAAATAAGGATGTGGAGACACACTGTTGGATCAGAGAAATATAATATCTGCATTGTATTTATTTATTTGATCTGATTTGAAGTAGTATTATAACAAGTGATAAATTATAGAGCCATTATTTGAAATTATTCATCCGTTACTTGTGAATCAAGCATGTGACTTAAATACACAAACCTAAACAAAGCACAGGAGACACCTATTAGACATAATGACAGAGACTGGAAACCAACAAAAAGGCAGTGGGGGTCTCTAGTGGCCAGAAAACAGTCCACAACCCTGACAGGAAACCAGTAGATATCAGTTTATATCTTGTTCTGCACATGTTTTACAATCAGTTGCATATCTTACCTGTATATTTCAGTCTAGTTGTGTTGATATTTATCATGATCAGAAAATGACAGATGATTTTCAAAGTCTTGACTTTTGCTGTTTCATCATAAAATGGACATAATAAAGCGTCCAATAGTCATGAGTATAGCCTGTGTATAAATCACACCAAAATATGGATTTGAATTAAAACGCTTAAGAGAAACATTATTTCAGACTTTTGCATAACAGCTGGATAGACTTTTATTTGATAATTATGTGCAGTATTGAGATTAAAATTTATACTTGATTTGGATTGGTCAGAAGGTGTTCAGCATGGCCCTGATAGCAGTTCAGGTTTCAAATCAAATCTCTGTTTGTTTAAGAATGTCCTCTTTCTGATTATTGTCTACTAAAAACAATTAAATAACAGTATATGGCAAACTCCAATCATTTAAGCTTCACCTTAAACATTTTAAATGCTGTAATGTAATGTAATGTAATGTTTAAATGCAGTGTTGTGAAGAAATACTGAATATATAGAACTACTGGAATGCTGAAAAGTATATTCACAGAGTGACCATAGATAGATAGATAGACAGATAGATAGATAGACTTTATTGATCCCATGAGTGATATACTAATATATATATATATATATATATACTGTATATTGGAAAGTTCTAGCAACCACAGCTGCCAGTGTTTTTCACCACAGATGGACCAGTTTGTTTTTAATAATGCATAATCTAAAATAAAAATAACGTATAATCTAAAACAAAATCAGTGTGAAAGAAAAGTGTTGTGGATAATTATTAAGTGTTGTAGAAAGGAAATGCAGACTTGTTATCCAAACCCTGGTGTCTATCTGACCACAACATCTCTCTGACAGCTTCTCCTCCATATTTAGAGCTGATGCTGCTTTGAACTCTGAAGTTTCTTCCTCATGGTGCGTTAGTTCCTAAGTCTCATCTATGAACTGATCACTTGATCACCTTTGTGAATTAACCTGACGATGTAAAATTCAAATCACATCTTGAGCTTCATTTGTTATCAGTTTATTTGGCATTACAACACCAGATCATTAGTTGTACAGATTTAACAGGTTTAGACTGTTGGCTAGAAAGTATTTGCTTGTGAGAGGAAAACAGTGGAATTACTTCTGAACACCAAGGTTTCAGCTGATGGAGAATTTCTACAGTGTAATTATATGAGAAATAAATGAGAAATGCTTATGATGTGTTATAAAAAAAAAGACACTTGAGACACATGAGTATTGAACAATAAAAATAATTTATTAACTATTTATAACTATTTACAAGCAATGACGAACTTATTACAGATATTAATATATTTTATACCACAACGAAATGCCTGAATCTAATTGAAATAAGGTGCTTATTTAACATTAATGTTTAATAAATGAAACATTACTATCATTGGCAAATTGCTGTGGTATAAATATTTTAATAAACTCTAAACTTGGGGGTGGGGGTGTTTAGGGGGTTTAGAAGGGGAAGAGAGGGGGTTTTGGGGGGTTCGGGGGTGGGAATACACTACATTTGTATAACTTAATAAAAAAATCTTAATCTTAAAAATGTAATATTTACATATTTACAGCAATGCATAATTTAACAACAAATTAACAACAGAACAATAAAAAACAACATTAATCTAAAAATCCTAAAGATTTAACAAAATCAAAATGCATATGAAAAATACAAAAAGCAGCAGACATTTTATTTTAACTAGATGTCATAACTACTTCAATGATGCTACAATTATATCATTATAATGGTTTACATTTATAGATTATACTAGGGATAAGACTAATGCTGAAATCTAGGGGTGAAATACTTACCACACATACTTACCACAGATACATACCTTACATCATGAATACGAGGTGATGAACATGAGGTGAGGACTGAGCTTTTTAAAGTCACATCTCGCTCACGTAAAACTTTACAAATCTAGTGGGGAATAGGACCTGCCTCCCGATGAAATCCACCTCCCCATCAGGTTCCACACGCTGCCGTCTACTCAGAGGGGCTTCCTGATAGCCATCCTCTTCGTTCCTCCTCCTCCTTATGCCCCAGCGTCGGAAAGGAGTCATCATTGTGGCAGGAACAAAGAACCTACCATCCACAATGCTGTTGATGCTGATCTCATAGTAAGGCAGCAACTGACACCTTGTCGAGGGTAATGTCCTGACAGGGGTCCTGAGAGGGGATGGACTCCTCACAGGGGGTGGGGTCCTGAGAGGGGATGGGCGCCTCACAGGAGGTGGGGTCCTGAGAGGGGATGGGCGCCTCACAGGGGGTGGGGTCCTGAGAGGGGATGGGCGCCTCACAGGGGGTGGGGTCCTGAGAGGGGATGGGCGCCTCACAGGAGGTGGGGCTCTGAGAGGGGATTGGCGCCTCACAGGGGGTGGGGTCCTGAGAGGGGAGGGGCTCCCCAGAGGGGGTGGGGGCCTGAGAGGGGATGGCCGCCGCAGAGGGGGTGGGGTCCTGAGAGGGGAGGGGCGCCGCACAGGGGGTGGGGGCCTGAGAGGGGATGGACCCCTCCCAGGGGGTGGGGCTCTGAGAGGGGATTGGCGCCTCACAGGGGGTGGGGTCCTGAGAGGGGATGGGTGCCTCACAGGGGGTGGGGCTCTGAGAGGGGATGGGCGCCTCACAGGGGGTGGGGTCCTGAGAGGGGATGGGCGCCTCACAGGGGGTGGGGTCCTGAGAGGGGATGGGCGTCTCACAGGGGGTGGGGCTCTGAGAGGGGATTGGCGCCTCACAGGGGGTGGGGTCCATATAGGAGAGAGGCCTCTCATAGGTGGGGATGGACTTCTGTCAGGGGACAGGTTCCTCATAGAAAGCCTCACTGTCAAAACAAGAAGTATTTACACAAGTTATATTACTGTAATGGTCCTATAGCTGCATTGATAGGTGTTATACAGAGCTCTTCCAGTATCACGGCTTCACTGTTAGTCACACTGGGAACTTATTTCAATGCTTAAAAATATCTTCCCCCACAAAATGCAGATTAAAACACATTTCTATTACAGTGTATTAATTTAGCAGTTTCTTACTCCAGTGGTTCACATCCCCTTTGAGTCCAATTGTGTCTCCTCTCAAAAATTCGCCCTTTATGGTACATTACACTACTCCTAACTATTTTATTCACGACAGCTAGAAACAAAACCTTGCTGAACAGAATTAAAACGAACAGCTTGATATTTTTTGCCCAAGCTGCACTCCACACTAGCTCCATTTATTTGTACCGATGGGTTTTGTTCAGCTAGCTGCCTTTCCTCACAGCCCCTTTCTCTCTCCGCTTTAACAACTCGACAAACATGGACAATGAAAAATCCTTAAAATAATAAGTTACTTCATGTTATTGTAAGTATTTTAACTTATTCTATTCACGCCATCAAAAAACATACTATGAACAATTATAAACACAATTACTTAGCGACATGCTAACTAGCCGTCTAGCTAATCTTTGCTAACACTCCTCGGCTTGACTTAGTAAACTTTAGCAAACGTTAAGTAAACATTGGGACTTTTATGAAAAGCTGATGTTAACATATCTGAAAACATGAAGCACTGTTTTCTTCTTCCCTGCTCGTTTCACTGGAGTCTGCCGCTTTGTCCGCTAGCTTTAGCATACTGATCGTGTTCGGAAAACGATTAGCCGAATAAAGATTAGCCGAACAGAATTTCTCAAAACCATCTAGTCATATAAAACGATATTCCTGATTGCGGTTTTTTGTAATAACGCGGTGTTTAAAAGACTTTATACTTAAGTGAAAAAGAGGAAACTGTGTAACTGACCGTTCCAGGGGTCGTACAGTCCGCTCCATTCGGGCTCGGGATCCACATCCTGGTGCTGAGGCTCGGCTTCTCCCCCGAAGTTCATCATCGCTGCGCTGTAGAGTCGGTGTAGGAGTCAGGTCCAGTAGTGGAGTAAAGAGAAATCTGAAACAGGAGTGTAGCAAAAATGCCAAAGGATGATCCAAATCTTGCGACCTTCAGAACCGCAACACTTTAGGATTTAAAACGAAACACTCCACAGTTTAAACACAAACATTCCAAAACTAGATCACGTGACACGGCAGAGCGACAAGCGCATGCGCAGAACTCCGTGATTCCCCTCACTCTCACTCGTACTGACTTATATTATAGATATAAATAAAAAGGCCATCTGTCTCTAAATATCTCAGCTTTTTTCTTATTAATTCTCATTTTTACACATGCACACATTGTTTTGTGTTTTCACAGTAAAGTGTGTATATATATGTACATATGCATATATACATACATATGCATATATACATTTTGCACAGTAAAGTATATATATATATATATAAACTGCTCAGCCATAACATTATGACCACCTGCCTAAAATTGTGTTGGTCCTCCTTTTGCTGCCAAAACAGCCCTGCAGCCCTGACCCATAGAGGTGTGGTCTCCACTAGATCCCTCAATATATATATATATATATATATATATATATATATATATATATAATTCAAATAAAACAATACTTTGTAAACCAATTGTATATATATATATATATATATATATATATATATATATATATATATATATATATATATACACACTTATAACTGGTGGAGAGCATGGGGCCAAAACGCATGCAAATTGGGGTTATTCCACCATATACTGATTTCTTAATTTAGCCAAAGCATTAACACAATTTGTTTACAAATTATTTGCATATTGTTTTATTTGAGTTATTAAAGCTCTGCAAATACTGCATGATCTTGCGTTATTTTGATGTGTTGTCATTTCCTTTAAATAGACACTCTAAATAACAATAGTTATTTTGGATTTAGGAAAAATATTGTTAGCAGTTCACAAAAAATCACCAATACATGCACCTGTAAGAAAATAAGAAAATAAGAAATTATTTTGCAGTGGTCTCTTATTTTTTTCCAGAGCTGTTTTTATATATATATATATATATATATATATATATATATATATATATATATATATATATATATATATGACAGATGAAGTGAATAACACTGATTATCTCCCCATCATGGCACCTGTTAGTGGGCAGAGGTGGACAGTAAAGAAGTACATTTACTTGAGTACTGTACTTAAGTACACTTTTTGAGTATCTGTACTTTACTTGAGTATTATTTTTTCTGGATACTTTTTACTTTAACTTCACTACATTTGAAAGACAAATACTCTACTTTTTACTCCACTACATTTCTGTCAATGTCATTGAGTAGAAAGTAGTTACATTTATCATAGGATGATTTTTTTTTCACTCTTGTAGCGTCACGTGTTGTAAAGTTCAGTGGTTTTCCATCATTTTTTGAACTCAGTTGCTGACAAAATGGACGAATATATGCTTTGTATATTATACACCACCAACGCATTGGTAATGATGTTAGTTAACACACAAAAACGTATGCTGTGTCCAAATTCTCATATGATGTGTCCTAAATGGTATTCAAAAATAGAATTAGTATGCCCCAAATCATAGTATACTGAAAAGAGCATTCCAAAAATTCCCGGATGGTCTACTACTTCCGGTAGAAATTCAAAGTGCAGAACAATGCACACTCTAATGGGTAATATTGCCCACAACGCATTGCACACAAGAGGAAGGATCCTGGACAATGGTGTAAATGCATATTAAAACGGTGTAAATGAATTGTGGAAATATATATAACTCTTTGTTAAAGCAGTGTTGCTGTTGGGTGGTTGTACAGCTACAGTTGTGTAGCTGGGTTTTAAAGCAGGTTAGATTTTTTTTCTGACCAGTCTTCATTTACAGACCATTTGATTGAAATGTTCATGAGTGGATACACATAGATGTGTACAGGTACATCTCAAAATTTAGAATATAATGAAAAAGGTCAATATTTTTTGTCACTCAGTTCAGAACGTGAAACCCATATATTATATAGATTCATTACACATAGAGTGAAATATTTCAAGCATTTATTTCTTGAAATTGTGATGATTATGGCTTACAGATAAGGAAAACCCAAAATTCTGTGTCTCAGAGAATTAGAAGTTCAATATTGGAAAGTCATGGTGTCGCACCCTAATCAGCTAATTACCTCAAAACACCTGCAAAGGTTTCCTGAGCTTTTAAATGGTCTCTCAGTCTGGGTCAGTAGGCTACACAATCATGGGGAAGACTGCTGACTTGACAGTCAATGACACCCTCCACAAGGAGGGTAAGCCACAAAAGGTAATTGCTAAAGAAGCTGGTTGTTCACAGAGTGCTGTATCCAAGCTTATTCATAGAAAGTTGAGTGGAAGGAAAAAGTGTGGTAGGAAAAGGTGCACCAGCAAAAGGGATAACCGCAGCCTTGAGAGGATTGTCAGGCAAAATCCATTCAAGAATTTGGGGGAGCTTAAGAAGAATCCTAGACATGGCCTACAAATGTCGCATTCCTCGTGTCAGGCCACTTCTGAACCAGAGACAACATCAGAAGCATCTTACCCGGGTCCTCTTTTCAGATGAAAGTAAGTTTTGCATTTCATTTGGAAATCAAGGTCCCAGAGTCTGGAGTAAGAGTGGAGAGGCACAGAATCCATGTTGCTTGAAGTCCAGTGTGAAGTGTCCACAGTCAGTGATGATTTGGGCTGCCATGTTATCTGCTGGTGTTGGTCCACTGTGTTTTCTGAAGTCCACAGTCAACGCAGCCATCTACCAGGAAATCTTAGAGCACTTCATGCTTCCTTCTGCTGACGAGCTTTATGGAGATGCTGATTTCATTTTCCAGCAGGACTTGGCACCTGCCCACACTGCTAAAGGTACCATAAGCTGGTTCAATGACCATGGTGTTACTGCGCTTGATTGGCCAGCAAATTCGCCTGACCTGAACCCCATAGAGAGTCTATGGAGTATTGTCAAGAGGAAGATGAGAGACACCAGACCCAACAATGCAGATGACCTGAAGGCCGCTATCAAAGCAACCTGGGCTTCCATTACACCTGAGCAGTGCCACAGGCTGATTGCCTCCATGCCATGCCGCATTGATGCAAAAGGAGGCCCAACCAAGTATTGAGTGCATAGAAACGAACATACTTTTCAGAAGTCTGACATTTCTCTTTGAAATATCCTTTTTTTATTGATCTTATGTAATATTCTAATTTTCTGAGACACAGAATTTTGGGTTTTCCTTATCTGTAAGCCATAATCATCACAATTTCAAGAAATAAAGGCTTGAAATATTTCACTATGTGTGAGGAATCACTCAAGTAAGGTACTCAAGTGTCACTCAAGTAAGGAAGTTGTGTACTTCGTCCACCTCTGTTAGTGGGTGGGATATATTATACAGCAAGTGAACATTTTGTCCTCAAAGTTGATGTGTTAGACACAGAAAAATGAGCAAGTGTAAGGATTTGAATGAGTTTGACAAAGGGCCAAATTGTGATGGCTAGACGACTGGATCAGAGCATCTCCAAAACTACAGCTCTTGTGGGGTGTTCCCAGATTGCAGTGGTCAGTATCTATCAAAAGTAGTCCAAGGAAGGAACAGTGGTGAACCGGCGAAAGGGTCATGGGCGGCCAAGGCTCATTGATGCACGTGAGGAGTGAAGGCTGGCCCGTGTGATCCAACAGACGAGCTACTGTTGCTCAGATTGCTGTAGAAGTTAATGCTGGCTCTGATAGAAAGGTGTCAGTGCATGATGGGTCAGGGCTGTCTTGGTAGGTGGACAAAATGAATAAAATAAAATAATTTGCTTCTTCCTGATTTTTTTTCCATATTTGTCACACTTAAATGATTCAGATCATCAAGCAAATTTTATTATCTCTCCTGTTGTCTTCGGGTCAATCTGACCCGGTGTAAAAAGTAATCAAAAATGAGGTATAATTTTATATAAATGAGATTTATAATACCAAATATTTAAAAAGAAAAACTGCAAAATATATGTTAATGTGTTGGAAACAAGCTGACTAAAAAGGTGAAACAAAAAAACAATGGTGATCATACATACCTCATTTTTTATAAGCGGTCAGAACAGACCAGGTCAATTTGGTATGTGAAGAGAATAAGTGTATAATAAATGGGAAAGATAACCCAAGTAAATACAAAATGCAGTTTTTAAATGATAATATCATTTATTAAGGGAAAATAGCTGCCCAAACCTGCCTGGCCCTATGTGAAAAAGTAATTGCCTCTAAACCTAATAACTGGTTGTGCAACCTTCAGCAGCAACAACTGCAATCCATCATAAATGAACTGGCAATAAGTCTTTCACATCACTGTGGAGAAAATTTGGTCAACACTTCTTTGGAGAATTGTTTTAATTCAGCCATGTTGGAGGGTTTAAAGTGAACTCGTATTCATGCTACACAGAATCTTCATGAAAGTATGATAATCCTGACCTGAGCTAATTTACTGAATCTCCTTTCTTTCTTTTAATCCATGATGACATTAAAGTCATCTGTTGCTGCATCTGCTGAATTCTTCATGCTGCATCAGGTCCGCAATACCTGTTCATTATACTTGTTCATTATACAGTACCTGTACAGTACAGTATAATGAACAGGCACAATACAGTACAGTACCATTTTTTGTGAACTGCTAACAATATTTCTCCTAAATTCAAAATATAACTATTGTTATTTAGGGTGTATATTTAAAGGAAATGACAACACGTCAAAATAACCCAAGATCATGCAGTATTTGCAGAGCTTTAATAACTCAAATAAAACAATATGCAAATAATTTGTAAACAAATTTTGTTAATGCTTTGGCTAAATTAAGAAATCAGTATTTGGTGGAATAACCCCAATTTGCATGCGTTTTGCCCCCATGCTCTCCACCAGTTATAAGTGGAGTTATATATATATATATATATCCTCCTGAAACCCAGCCTATTCATTTATGTCATCTGTGATGGACATTAGTTTTTGATCTATATCTTTTGACTCATTTGAGCTACCCTACTAAGGCCTGATGTGCTCAATAGAGGACATCCTGGCCTTTCCAATGCTATCTCATATGTTTGGGTGGGATGAGGGGAAGTTTGTTTTCATGGAGGCTGCAGAAAAACGTGCCTGTCAGGAACAATTAAAAGGTAAGTCATATATTGTTAAGATATAATTTTTCACCTATTATAATCATATATTTTCTTGTTTATGAACATGTCAGGAATTATAATATGGGGTCAGAGTTCAGTTAAACTTTTTGTCAGGAAAAATATTAGCCCTTTTATAGATGTCAACTGTAATGGACATAAGAACAATTTAATGGGGTTAGCTAATAGCTAGCTAGCTTGCTAGTTTTCTGTTTACATTCAGTTTTCTGCCCCAAAACATGCATTTTCTATGTAAAGTAATTCATGTAATAAATAAATAGTTGTTTATAACTATGTTTCATTCAACCTCTTAAATTTTACACTATTATAGAAGGCAGAACCAAGGCAGAGAGAATTTTGTATCGAATGGTTGAGGGAGATTCAGATCTGGAACTGTCAGATGAGGAAAATGCTGAGGATGAGGTTGCTCCTGCTGAAGAAGAGAGAGAAAGCTCAGAAGATGAGGCAGGAGGCTCATCAGATGAGCTGACAGACACAGATGAATAGGAAAACCGTCGTCCTCTGTGTGCCAAGACCAGCATGTATGATAGATAGATAGATAGATAGATAGATAGATAGATAGATAGATAGATAGATAGATAGATAGATAGATAGATAGATAGATAGATAGATAGATAAGAAGATAAGAAAAGACACTGTGTTCATTACCTCAATGATTTTTTGTGGGTTTTTTCCTCCCCATCATAGATTTAAACCTGTGCTGCCCAGGCCTCCTGACTGTCAAGAGGACCCCACCATTCGTACCACCAACTGGAGTCCTATTCAGTACTTTTCACAGTACATTTTCAACAAAGTCTTTGAAGACTTGGCAGCATTTACAAATCAGAGAGAGCTACAGACAAAGGGTATCTCCTTCAACACCACCGCTGAAGAAATGAGGATCTTCTTTGGCATTTCAATCCACATGGCCTGCCTTGGCTTTCCCAGAATCAAAATGTTTTGGGCCAGCAAAACCAAAGTGCCAGTAATAAGCCAGAAAATGACAAGGAATAGGTTCTTCAAGTTAAGAAACTCACTGAAAATTGTCAATGACCTGGATGTAACAGAGGAAACAAAGAAGAAAGACATTCTTTGGAGAGTCAGGCCACTTCTGGACAGAGTAAGGCGAGGCTGCCTTGGCCTCCCGAAACCAGGAAGAGTCTGCATCGATGAGCAGATGATCCCTTTTACGGGCCGCTGTCCCATCAGGCAGTTTGTTCCAGGCAAGCCATACCGTACTGGTTTAAAGGTTTTTGTACTTGCTTCTCCAGATGGTCTGATGCTGGACTTTGAAGTATATCAAGGGAAGGATACATTTGCTGATCAAAGGATGGGAATTGGGGCAGCAGTCCTACGCATGGTTGAAACTGTTCCCAAAGGAAGTCACCTGTACTTCGACCGCTACTTCACATCAGTTAACCTCATGGATAAATTGCTGGCCAAGGGCCTTCCAGCAACTGGAACCATAACAAAAAACCGTCTCCCAAAGACGTGCCGGTTGCCTGATGACAAACAACTGAAAAGAGAAGGGAGGGGAGCTTCAGTGATGGTAGTCAGGAGAAGTCCTGAGTTGGCCATCACAAAATGGTATGACAACAAGCCTGTGCTGATGGCTTGTACTGCACATGGAAAAGGTCTGCACCAGATGGTCGAATAAAGACAAAGTCCAGGTCCAAGTGAGAAGACCCTCAGTCATTAGAGAGTACAATGTCAACATGGGTGGTGTGGACCTCTGTGACCGCATGCTGAGCTTCTATCGCATGGCAAGCAGAACCAAGAAATGGACTATGCGTGTGATTGCTCATTTCTTTGATGTTGCCATCACAAATTCCTGGATCCAGTACAAGTCTGACAGCATAGCGCTTAAACGATCAGCAAAAAACACTGAACAATTCTTGGACTTCAAACTGCATTTGGCAAATGAGCTGATGAACTACCTAGAATCTGAGGATACTGACAAAAGAGTAGACGACAGTGAGGAGAGCGAAGAAGAGTACGAGCCACCCTTTAAAAAGAGGATTCCACAACCAGAAGCATCGTTAAGAAAATGTGGGGCCAGACACATGCCAGAGATGGTAGAATGCAACCATACAGAGAGGTGCCGAAACCAAGGTTGCATGGGCAAAACATATATGAGATGCATCAGTTGCAAGATGTTCCTCTGCATAACAAAGAAGAGAAACTGTTTCCTGGAGTACCATCGCTAAGAATTAAAGAAGAACAAGGAAGAGTAGGAGGAAAACAATGAAGAGGAGGAGGAGCTAACAGATTCAAACTTGAGCTACCCAGGCCCTCCTGACTGTTGAGAGTTTAATTTATGTTCAGTTTAATTTAAAAAGTTTTATTACAAAATGGATTGGCTTTCTTCTTTTCTTTCAGCCCATTTTGATTCTGAAGTGTTGCTGTTATTGTCGCTGTTATTTTATACAGTAAAATCGTTCTGTTGTATACTACAGTGGACATGCTGTAAAATCAGAAATAAAAATATTTTTAAAAAATTCTAAATTGTGTGTTGTTCTTTTAGCTCCAAAGAGGCAGGAAATCACAAAAAAAGTTGAATTGAAAGATACTTTTTTTCCTTGGTTCTCAGAAGGATATATATATATATATATATATATATATATATATATATATATATATATATATATATATATATATATATATATATATATTGAGGGACCTCTATGGGTCAAGGCTACAGGGCTGTTTTGGCAGCAAAAGGGGGACCAACACAATATTAGGCAGGTGGTCATAATCAGTTTATGTATATATGCATATGTATGTATATATGCATATGTACATATATATACACACTTTACTGTGAAAACACAAAACAATATGTGTACATGTGTAAAAATAAGAATTAATAAGAAAAAAGCTGAGATATTTAGAGACAGATGGCCTTTTTATTTATATCTATAATATAAGTCAGTACGAGTGAGAGTGAGAGAATCACGGAGTTCTGCGCATGCGCTTGTCGCTCTGCCGTGTCACGTGATCTAGTTTTGGAATGTTTGTGTTTAAACTGTGGAGTGTTTCGTTTTAAATCCTAAAGTGTTGCGGTTCTGAAGGTCGCAAGATTTGGATCATCCTTTGGCATTTTTGCTACACTCCTGTTTCAGATTTCTCTTTACTCCACTACTGGACCTGACTCCTACACCGACTCTACAGCGCAGCGATGATGAACTTCGGGGGAGAAGCCGAGCCTCAGCACCAGGATGTGGATCCCGAGCCCGAATGGAGCGGACTGTACGACCCCTGGAACGGTCAGTTACACAGTTTCCTCTTTTTCACTTAAGTATAAAGTCTTTTAAACACCGCGTTATTACAAAAAACCGCAATCAGGAATATCGTTTTATATGACTAGATGGTTTTGAGAAATTCTGTTCGGCTAATCTTTATTCGGCTAATCGTTTTCCGAACACGATCAGTATGCTAAAGCTAGCGGACAAAGCGGCAGACTCCAGTGAAACGAGCAGGGAAGAAGAAAACAGTGTTCATGTTTTCAGATATGTTAACATCAGCTTTTCATAAAAGTCCCAATGTTTACTTAACGTTTGCTAAAGTTTACTAAGTCAAGCCGAGGAGTGTTAGCAAAGATTAGCTAGACGGCTAGTTAGCATGTCGCTAAGTAATTGTGTTTCAGTGTTCATAGTATGTTTTTTGATGGCGTGAATAGAATAAGTTAAAATGCTTACAATAACATGAAGTGACTTATTATTTTAAGGATTTTTCATTGTCCGTGTTTGTCGAGTTGTTAAAGCGGAGAGAGAAAGGGGCTGAGAGGAAAGGCAGCTAGCTGAACAAAACCCATCGGTACAAATAAATGGAGCTAGTGTGGAGTGCAGCTTGGGCAAAAAATATCAAGCTGTTCGTTTTAATTCTGTTCAGCAAGGTTTTGTTTCTAGCTGTCGTGAATAAAATAGTTAGGAGTAGTGTAATGTACGATAAAGGGCGAATTTTTGAGAGGAGACACAATTGGACTCAAAGGGGATGTGAACCACTGGAGTAAGAAACTGCTAAATTAATACACTGTAATAGAAATGTGTTTTAATCTGCATTTTGTGGGGGAAGATATTTTTAAGCATTGAAATAAGTTCCCAGTGTGACTAACAGTGAAGCCGTGATACTGGAAGAGCTCTGTATAACACCTATAAATGCAGCTATAGGACCATTACAGTAATATAACTTGTGTAAATACTTCTTGTTTTGACAGTGAGGCTTTCTATGAGGAACCTGTCCCCTGACAGAAGTCCATCCCCACCTATGAGAGGCCTCTCTCCTATATGGACCCCACCCCCTGTGAGGCGCCCATCCCCTCTCAGTACCCCACCCCCTGTGAGGCGCCCATCCCCTCTCAGGTCTCCACCCCCTGTGAGGCGCCCATCCCTTCTCAGGTCCCCACCCCCTGTTAGGCGCCCATCCCCTCTCAGAGCCCTACCCCCTGTGAGGCACCCATCCCCTCTCAGGACCCCACCCCCTGTGAGGCGCTCATCCCCTCTCAGAGCCCCACCCCCTGTGAGGCGCCCATCCCCTCTCAGGTCTCCACCCCCTGTGAGGCGCCCATCTCTTCTCAGGTCCCCACCCCCTGTGAGGCGCTCATCCCCTCTCAGAGCCCTACCCCCTGTGAG
This sequence comes from Hemibagrus wyckioides, assembly GCF_019097595.1. NCBI lineage: Eukaryota > Metazoa > Chordata > Actinopteri > Siluriformes > Bagridae > Hemibagrus > Hemibagrus wyckioides. The sequence continues at coordinate 14,630,375 of NC_080732.1, read as the reverse complement.
GCGCTCATCCCCTCTCAGAGCCCCACCCCCTGTGAGGCGCTCATCCCCTCTCAGAGCCCCACCCCCTGTGAGGAGTCCATCCCCTCTCAGTACCCCACCCCCTGTGAGGAGTCCATCCCCTCTCAGGACCCCACCCCCTGTGAGGCGCCCATCCCCTCTCAGGACCCCACCCCCTGTGAGGCGCCCATCCCCTCTCAGGACCCCACCCCCTGTGAGGAGTCCATCCCCTCTCAGGACCCCTGTCAGGACATTACCCTCGACAAGGTATCAGTTGCTGCCTTATTATGAGATCAGCATCAACAGCATTGTGGATGGTAGGTTCTTTGTTCCTGCCACAATGATGACTCCTTTCCGACGCTGGGGCATAAGGAGGAGGAGGAACGAAGAGGATGGCTATCAAGAAGCCCCTCTGAGTAGACGGCAGCGTGTGGAACCTGATGGGGAGGTGGATTTCATCGGGAGGCAGGTCCTATTCCCCACTAGATTTGTAAAGTTTTACGTGAGCGAGATGTGACTTTAAAAAGCTCAGTCCTCACCTCATGTTCATCACCTTGTATTCATGATGTAAGGTATGTATCTGTGGTAAGTATGTGTGGTAAGTATTTCACCCCTAGATTTCAGCATTAGTCTTATCCCTAGTATAATCTATAAATGTAAACCATTATAATGATATAATTGTAGCATCATTGAAGTAGTTATGACATCTAGTTAAAATAAAATGTCTGCTGCTTTTTGTATTTTTCATATGCATTTTGATTTTGTGAAATCTTTAGGATTTTTAGATTAATGTTGTTTTTTATTGTTCTGTTGTTAATTTGTTGTTAAATTATGCATTGCTGTAAATATGTAAATATTACATTTTTAAGATTAAGATTTTTTTATTAAGTTATACAAATGTAGTGTATTCCCACCCCCCGAACCCCCCAAAACCCCCTCTCTTCCCCTTCTAAACCCCCTAAACACCCCCACCCCCAAGTTTAGAGTTTATTAAAATATTTATACCACAGCAATTTGCCAATGATAGTAATGTTTCATTTATTAAACATTAATGTTAAATAAGCACCTTATTTCAATTAGATTCGGGCATTTCGTTGTGGTATAAAATATATTAATATCTGTAATAAGTTCGTCATTGCTTGTAAATAGTTATAAATAGTTAATAAATTATTTTTATTGTTCAATACTCATGTGTCTCAAGTGTCTTTTTTTTTTTATAACACATCATAAGCATTTCTCATTTATTTCTCATATAATTACACTGTAGAAATTCTCCATCAGCTGAAACCTTGGTGTTCAGAAGTAATTCCACTGTTTTCCTCTCACAAGCAAATACTTTCTAGCCAACAGTCTAAACCTGTTAAATCTGTACAACTAATGATCTGGTGTTGTAATGCCAAATAAACTGATAACAAATGAAGCTCAAGATGTGATTTGAATTTTACATCGTCAGGTTAATTCACAAAGGTGATCAAGTGATCAGTTCATAGATGAGACTTAGGAACTAACGCACCATGAGGAAGAAACTTCAGAGTTCAAAGCAGCATCAGCTCTAAATATGGAGGAGAAGCTGTCAGAGAGATGTTGTGGTCAGATAGACACCAGGGTTTGGATAACAAGTCTGCATTTCCTTTCTACAACACTTATAATTATCCACAACACTTTTCTTTCACACTGATTTTGTTTTAGATTATACGTTATTTTTATTTTAGATTATGCATTATTAAAAACAAACTGGTCCATCTGTGGTGAAAAACAGCTATCTGTCTGTCTGTCTGTCTGTCTGTACTTCACGGTGACCATGGACTACTACACACGAGGCTCTCAGCTAAATCAGTCGATGAGCACAATGGCAGCCATAGGACAAATAAGAATCGGGTTCATTTAGACCTCAGACTCATGAATCATGAGGTAACATGCAGAATCAGATCATTTCACTCGGGTGAGTCAGTCAGGGCCAGTACTACTGAACACTCCACAGCCAGTGAATGAATTCATACAATGAAAAGATGAACTGAATAAGTAAAATTAAAAATATTAGAATCAATGCATTTCCTACAGATCAATAAATTCACTTTAAGCATCTTTAAAATTTCATTCAGATCCTGTAGCTCTTTTACAGAAATCAGGGACAACACAAGGTTTTGCATGTATTTTAGTAGTTTATTTCTGTTCAGTAAGTAAAAAATAACTCCACTGCATGTCAACATTTTCGGAAGAAGTGAAGGCAAAAAACGAATCAGTGTTTCTGTCTGAATTTACGCAATAGCAGCTAGGTAATCTTTCACTTCGGCAGGAGTCAGTCGCCTGAAGCCACTCTCGTTGCAGATTCCCACCTCAATGTTGTCTTCAGTCATCTGTCCCTCGAAGCTTTCCTGTAACACATTTTCGTTATGCAGAACGTGAGCGCTTGCTGGATCTTAACCTTTACATTTTGTCTCAGATGCAAATCATAAACATCGAACACTGTTCATTTCATTTCCATGTCCATCTAACGTTCAGATGCCATCTGATCAGCAAGAGGATCCGAAGAAGTGCGACTTTACCTTAAGAGTTAAAATAGCTGTGTGAATGGCGTCCTCCAGTTCCAGATCCTCGTTGTATCTAAAACGGTGGAACGAAAGTTAGACTAGGAAATGTAGCTTCACGAAAGGTTTAATAGCACTGTGAAGTTCTTACCTTTTTTCGAGGAAGGTTTTTCCATTCACATAGTTCTTTCCCATTGCTGTGGCTTTCCATGCAAAGTATGCCCCCTTAAAACAATAAAAATATAAAATTTTTTACTAAAAAGGCATTTTTAACACACATTGCATGCTATTTGTTAACACATTTCAATATAATTATTCATCACTTCATTATTTAATATCTTTCAGGGTAGATTTTCCTTTCATAATATATAAAAACCATACACACTACACTATAAAAGTATAAATAAATTAATGAATTTGAACCCAGATACTTGACACTATAGGAGAGCTATAATAAAAAAAACTATTAAGGTAGCAAAACTCCACATAGACAGCTATGTATATGACAAGTGCAGAGTTCGGTCCATTATACATATTATACATTACAGTCATCTTGAAACCCTTTAAATTCATACATACCGATGGATCAGACTGGAAGAGGTACGGGCGATCTTCATCCCAGCCAGCAATTAGAAGAGAGACACCGAACGGACGAACACCACTATACACCAAATACATTAAAAAATACACAGATCAGCCATAACATTATGACCGCTGACAGGTGAAGTGAGTAACACTGATGATCTCCTCATCATGGCACCTGTTAGTGGGTGGGATATATTAGACAGCAAGTGAACATTTTATCCTCAAAGTTGATGTGTTAGAAGCAGGAAACATGGACAAGCGTAAGGATTTGAGCGAGTTTGATGAAGGGCCAAATTGTGATGGCTAGACGACTGGATCAGAGCATCTCCAAAACTGCAGCTCTTGTGGGGTGTTCCCGGTCTGCAGTGGTCACTATCAAAAGTTTCCTTTTAGTCCTGTAGGTTGCAACTTACAGGACTAAAAGGATCTGCTGCAAACATCTTGGTGCCAGATACCACAGCACACCTTCAGGGATCTAGTGGAGTCCACGCCTTGATGGGTTAGGGCTGTTTTGGCAGCAAAAGGGGGACCCACACAATATCCGGTAGGTGGACATAATGTAATGTAATGGCTGTACATTACATTGTTAACACAATTCAGTAAAACATAACACAAACCATGACAGTCCACTAACAACATTTAAGGTTTAATATTCGTACAGCCACCCTCCAAAATTATTTGCACCCTTTATAAAAACAAGCAAAACTAATTGTACAAAATACTCATTAAACACCATTATTAAAATTTCCCACTCAAGCAATTTTTTTTTTAACAAAAACATTCTACTTAGAATTTATTTTCTCTTAAAAATATGTGCCAAAATGACACTATTGAGAAATGTTTAAAATTCTTAGAAATTATTTTTAGTTTTTCCCCCCAATTCCCAGGAAATTCCATTATGTCCAATTCTGTATAAAAACACATCTCATTAAGCATCCCAATCATTTTTAAAGGCACTGTATATACACCAATCAGGCATAACATTCTGAGCACCTGTTAGTGGGTGGGATATATTAGGCAGCAAGTGAACATTTTGTCCTCAAAGTTGATGTGTTAGAAGCAGGAAAAATGGGCAAGTGTAAGGTCAGTATCTGTTAAATCGGACCAAGGACTGAACAGTGGTGAACCTGCGACAGGGTCATGGGTGGCCAAGGCTCATTGATGCACGTGGGGAGTGAAGGCTGGCCTGTGTGATCCGATCCAACAGACGAGCGACTGTTGCTCAGATTGCTGAAGAAGTTAATGCTGGTTCTGATAGAAAGGTGTCAGAATACACAGTGCATGATGGGTCAGGGCTGTTTTAGCAGCAAAAAGGGGACCAATACAATTTTAGGCCGGTGGTCATAATGTTATGCCTGGTCAGTGTAAATGAATGACCCACTCAACATCAAAAACCCATTTCTCAATATTAAGTCAGAAGAATCAAACCCACCCTGATTGTGTGTACTCCTGCATGACTGAAGCAACCCTCTGAACGAGCTGGCCTGTGGGAATCGGCTCTTGGTAGACCAGGAAGTACTGCTGCGCAAGCTTTCGTGCTCTCCTCACCAAAACCCTGCAAATTAAAAGATGTTTTTTTTAATTAAAAAAGCCAAACACTTCATCTTAACGGAATACTCCAGCAATGTTGATCTATGAGTGAAATCTATAAACAACAACTTCAACCCTGTTCCTTATACTAAGAAAAGAATAGACTCGAAAATAACTGTTAATTAGCTCCCGAGTGGCGTAACAGGAAAGCATCGGCCCTATCGCCCAATTAAATCCTGATGTTTTCCATGACTAGGAGTCAAGGAAGTAAAGCTGGCTGTGCTCTCTGGGTGGGCGGTGCTCTCTGGGTGGCGGACATGCCGTACTTTCTGTATCCTGTCAATCACAGTGATACTAGCCAATCCTGGGTATGTATGAGCTTGTGTATGTGGAAAAGGGCAAACAGCGCTTTCCTCCATGGAACAAATGAGATTGACTGGCTTTACGTGTGTCAGAGAAATCACACATTAGGAGGGTGAACTAACTGGTAGGTGGCTGTCAAAGAATGCTGGCTAGTGGGCAGGAACTTGCAGATGACCGAACAGCTATAAAAATAAGTCATTCCCTCATCAACCTGCCTCTCGTGCCATGCTATTGAGAAGCTTATCCTGGGTCTGAAAACTATTACAAAATATAAAGTGCTGCCACTGGAGACTTCCTTATAGAAAACTTTACCACATGAATGACTGCACTTTTTAAATTTGTTTCTGTGGAGTGTCCGGCTACAATGGTCAGAGGTGCTGTTATAGAAAGTGAACACATTCCGACCAAACAGATTTGCGAATTCAATAGCACTGTGGTATAAAACAAAACAAAATTCCACATCTTCTGAGCCGCTTGTCGTACATAGAATCCGAAGGAACATGGAGCATATCCCATCCCAGTGAACACAAGTTGGGGACACCCTGGATGGGGTGACAACCCACTACAGGGTGCACACACACACACACACACACACACACACACTCATATCTAGATACAGATAATTTAGAAATGCCAATCAGCCTTTAAAACACACAGGGTGGGTGTGTTGAATACTGTATGGAAATAAACTTGAAATGAAACTATGTAGGATCAAATCTAGACGCTTGCCCGCAATAACAGAGACAGTGAAGTGACACAGAAATCACGGCTGTTATCCTGTGACATGGAGTTCTCACCTGTAGTCTGGGCCCATCCCGCTGTACACCATGCCGATGTGCTTGGTTATTGGCTCTACTTTGTGGACGCTCTGTTCGTCATACAGTATCGACTTCTGCTTCTTCTCTGTCGCCAACACCACCCCATTTGCAGCTGTGGATAAAGGTGGATTAAGAAACGTGCATCAATATGCAGTGCTACACACATCACTGAGAAACAGCTGGGAAATATATCATCTATATGCACTGTTCCTCCTTTATTTTCCTTTTTACATACATTAAATTATCGTCATAGTTTCATTTAGTTTCTTCTTCATTCCTTAAATCCTGTCTTGGCCTTCTTCTTTCTCACTATTCTCTCTCCCTTTTTCTCCCATGAACTACTCCTTCAGAAAATGCACACCGATCAGGCATAACATCATGGCACCTGTTAGTGGGTGGGATATATTAGGCAGCAAGTGAATATTTTGTCCTCAAAGTTGATGTGTTAGAAACAGGAAAAATGGGCAAGCATAAGGATTTGAGTGAGTTTGACGAAGGGCCAAATTGTGATGGCTAGACGACTGGATCAGAGCATCTCCAAAACTGCAGCTCTTGTGGGGTGTTCCCGGTCTGCAGTGGTCAGTTATCAAAAGTGGTCCAAGGAAGGAACAGTGGGGAACCAGTGCCACGGTTCATTGATGCACGGTGAGACGAAGGCTGGCCCGTGTGATCCGATCCAACAGATGACCGACTGTTGCTCAAATTGCTGAAGAAGTTAATGCTGGTTCTGACAGAAAGGTGTCAGAATACACAGTGCATGATGGGTCAGGGCTGTTTTGGCAGCACCAACACAATATTAGGCAGGTGGTCATAATGTTATGCCTGGTTAAACTCAGTATAGCAATGATAACTAGAATCCACACTACACTGCGATATGAAGGTAAATAATGAGAGATGATCATACCTTTAATTCCAACTGATGGAGCTCCTGCTGCAACAGCTGCCAGTGCATATTCAATCTGAACCAGCTTCCCCGAAGGGCTATGTATAAATAAAATAAAAATAAAAAGGGGTATTATCTACTGTTAATCTATAAACACTAGTCACAAGATATCAGCGTCTATACATTTCCATTACATCCAGGCTTTGTGTTAACAAATAAACTACCTAGTGAAATAGATAGCGTTGCGCTACACGGCTACCCGGTAGGCTGTATCCCAAATACATCCTTACTGAACACCGAGTGCACTCGCCACAGCGTAGAAGCCTGTATTTCATATACACTATGTAGTGCACCCTTGTAGTGAGCACGAATGCTTTCGATATTCAGCCGCAGCTAAAGAACAGTGACTCTGCATCACTTTCTATTTCACTATTGTACGTGTTTGCTTGTTTCTATATTTCACAATATTTAAGACATCTTACATACTTAAATTGCCACCTGAGACGCGTTAAATGACCATATAATCACAAGAACACAAAGAAAGCAAAGATCATTTATTTACCTAAATGTCGTTAGAGAGAAACTGTAGCCTCTTTCTGCCATTGCTGTTTCACCGTCAAGGAAGTGACGCCATAGGTTTAATAGAAACGGTTTGCTTGACATGAGCAGAGGGCATTATGGTTAATGCAGTCAAACTGGTAAAAAGCGCGACATCTTAATGAAATAATTAGCAAAATTCAGGCTAATATTTTTATATTAAACTCGTAAATTAATACATTGTGTTTGGAGTTGAGTATTGTCTTAAATAAGACGTACACGCCGTTCACGGAGTACACTTCGCATTTTAAGAACTACAACCTCCAAAATGCACGATTGCAACGCTGGGCGCATGCGCAGCTGGTCCTCTTAGCCAAGTGACCGTGAGGATGTTATAGTGCGTACGCTAACCTGGGGGATACGACAATATGTCACTGACAGGATTTTTACGGTTTCTAAGACATTCCTTACAGCAGCTGGAGTCCAGTTTAATACAGGCTGCAGGACTGGACAGGAACTTAGGCAAGTAAAGAGCGTAATATTAGGAAATGTTGAATAAGACAACATGGAAGAGCAGCATGCTGTAGTGACAGGGTTGCCAGATTGTGATTGAAACGTCTTTGCTGAAAGTGTAATTAATTCTATACTCTTTGATACAAGTTTGATATCTAAACTTTAATTTAGAAAGTGTTTGGTAACAGTATGCGATATTTAGCAGTAAACTAGCAACATTATAAACTGTTATTGGATTTGAAACATTACGCCCAATTTGGCAACCCTGATTATCTAATAACGATACTCACAAAGGTCAAATTTATCCAAAATATATTCCAGAAATATTACTTATGTCGTTTAGTAATCTGCGAGGTGTACCAGAGGTGTAAGACTTTACCTTATGTTGTCAAAAAATAATGTTTCTCTGTAATCAGTGCAACTTTTATACTATAGGTCCTGCTCTGGCTGTGAATGGACCCAGCCTTCTTCCTCAACCTCAGCGCATTAGAGATGATGACAGCCCTGAGCCCAGTTTCCTGGACAGCATCTTCTGGATGGCTGCACCCAAGAAGAGACGTACCATTGAGGTGAATCGCTGCAGAAGAAGGAACCCAAATAAACTCATTGAAGTCAAGGCAAGTCTGAGATATTTATCCTGATCCTAAAGTGTGGCTATACACATCATCGTTTCCTGTATTTTTTTTTTTTTTATTCAGAGCATCACTGCTCTTAAATATAAACTCTAATATAATCCCCTCAGATGAACATTGAGCCATGTCCAGACTGTGGGAACCTAAAACAGAAGCATGTTCTTTGTGGGTTCTGCTATGAGAAGATCCAAAAGGAGACATCCAGGATTCGGAAGCAGATCGCAGTCATGGAAGGCCGACCTCACAACGCACCCACTGTGGAGACTGTGGTTCTGTATGAGAACGAAGCTCCTCGAGATGTAGACAAGGAAAAGAGAATAGTGGAGCGAAGCAGAAAACGCCCCTTATGGTTTCACCTGTAACTTACCCTGAGCTTTTTTTTTTTTTGTATAATATTCTCAATATTAAAGTATTAAATCTGTTGGACTGCCTTTGTTTTGAGTCTTTCTTTTGCTGTTAGCAGGCAACAAACAACTCATATTAACTGAATTATCATTTATCAAAGCTTATTTATTCTTCCATATAACAAGGCTTCTGATCGGTATGTGAAGATCATATAGTAATGAATATTAAGTTGTCTTTGTCACATATACATTACTGCACGGTTAAATTCTTTTCTTTGCATATCCCATCCTTGGGGGTTGGGGTCAGAGCACAGGGTCAGCCATGATACAGCGACCCAGAGCCTTAACCACTTGAGCCACCACTGCCCCAAATATTGTTGACTCCACCTTACCAACTCTCTACGTTCATCTAGCCAAATATCCACACTAACAATACCAAACTAGTTTAAAGTTTAGGTGAAAACAAAGGCTTTCTCAGCTGTAAGGAAAGCTTGTTATTGGAATGTGATAGTTTAGTGGCTAAGGGATAAAGACATTGGCAATACATAACTGGGGTAGGTTCAAGAGATACACTATATGTCTAAAAGTTCTGGGACACCCCTCCAAATCATTGAATTCAGGGGTTGGGCTTGGCCCCTTAGTTCTAGTGAAAGGAACTCTTAATGCTTTTGGACAATTTCATGCTCCCAACTTTGTGGGAACAGTTTGGGGATGACCCCTTCCTGTTCCAACATGACTGCACACCAGTGCACAAAGCAAGGTCCATAAAGACATGGATGAGCGAGTTTGGTGTGGAGGAACTTCACAGAGTCCTGACCTCAACCTGATAGAACACCTTTGGAATGAATTAGAGCAGAGACTCTGAATCGTTCCAAAACTTGGACGTCTTCCTTTACATGCACATGAATGTAATATGGAGTTGGCCCGCCCTTTGCAGCTACAACAGCTTCAACTCTCTGACAAGGTTTAGGAGTGTGTTTATGGGAATTTTTGACCATTCCAGTAAAAGAGCATTGGTGAGGTCAGGCACTGATGTTGGACGAGAAGGTCTGGCTCGCAGTCTCCGCTATATTCTATGCATAATATATCTTTGTAATCATGTGTGAGACTTTCAAGAAAAACAAACCTTTCACATAAATACAGTAGAAGCAAATCAATGGAAAGGGCATATGAATGTAAATAGAAATAGTAGAAGCTACTAAAATGGATTTCAACATTTTATCACTGTAAATTTCATCATTTCATGATCTTGCTTAAATAAAAGACAAACTGTAGTGACTACATTCAGACATGAACATCCCTGTTATGTATTTATTCCACAGCAGGTGAACTTGTACACTTATTTATAAACCATCGAGGCCCATCATCGGGTTATACCAACGCGCTCCTTAACATGGGGGGGGATCCATGAACAAAATAATGACACTGCATTATGAAGAGATATTAATTTACGGAAATTTAAACGACTAATATATTTAACTGTAACTGTAGTATAATAATGACAAAGATTGCTTAATTTCAATTAAAAACACAACATTTGAAATATTGTAACCACCCCCAGGTCAAGATAAACAAGTCTGATTTGCGTTGGTTGCGTATACAACGTCCGCTGCGTAACATTGTGCGGAAGTGAGTTCCCCTGAAAGCAGTAGACAGTACGTGAGTGTTTAGTGCACTTTCTCGAGGTAAGCACGTATTTATTAAAAGTTTTATTTCTTACCAAGTTGCTCCGATTTGGATTGAAATCGTGTGCAGACTGATACTGTTGACCTGAACAGCAAGTTAGCATTAGCTTAGCATTGTATAGGAAGGGCTATAGGCGTATCCTATTGGAGTAATGTTTTTGCTTTACTGTATAAGTGAAGCCTGTATTTATAGTGTGGTCTCATTGAGGTCTGATTATTCATAAACATAACTGCCTAACATTCAGGAAGCACACTGTTGTGCTTCAGTATATAATCTTGAATCAGTATAAACCCAATGAATTAAAGTGAAACCTCATGATGCTGGATAGACCCCAACTGAGCACACTGTCTGCATGATCTGATGAGTTTGTGACTGAAATGCTCTTTGCTTTAATAAAGACACCTGAGAGAGTATCCGTGTTGTATTTTGACTTTTGTTTTGCAGACTCCATCTCCATGAACAACCTGAATGATCCTCCTGGATGGAATATAAGGCCAGGGCCACATGAGGGTCCTGATGGGGGGAAATGGAACTACGCTCTCTTGGTGCCGATGCTTGGCCTTGCGGCCTTTCGTGAGTATCTTGGCAGCAAAGGAGTCACTCTGTGATCATGTAAAAAGTCTTCCGCTGGCCCATGTGAGAGACTCGGCATCCACAGGAGCCGAAAGCTTGTAAAATCTATGTGAGAGTAAATAAAAAAGTTTGTACCATTGTTAGACAGGATTAGGCAGGGCCGTTTCACAACTTCTTTTCCAGCTGAACTGACAATGCATTTCGTTTCACTTTTCCCAACACAAAACTCAAGGTGTGTCCTGAACCACAGCCTTTCATGACACACACTAGTCAGCCATCATATGGAGAGGATTCTGTGCCAGATTGGAAAGTGAAGTACAATACACAGACTGTATTGCTTTTTGTTTATCAAGAGCGGGCAACTTGCCATACTGTAAAGCAAAACCTTTCTTGTATCGCTCTTCGATCACTGTGTACGCTATATTGCCAAAAGTTTTGGGACACCCCTCCAAATAATTGAAATCAGGGGTTGGGCTTGGCCCCTTAGTTCCAGTGACAGGAACTCTTAATGCTTCAGCATACTGAGACATTTTAGACAATTTTTTGGGAACAGTGTGGGGATGACCCACTTCCTGTTCCAACATGACTGCGCACCAGTGCACAAAGCAAGGTTATATGGATGAACGAGTTTGGTGTGGAGTCCTGACCTCAACCAGATAGAACACCTTTGGGATGAATTAGAGCGAAGACTGTGAGCTAGACCTTCTCGTCCTACATCAGTGCCTGACCTCACAAATGAGCTTCTAGTGGAATGATCAAAAATTCCTTTACCTTTACAATAAACCTTGTGGAAAGCCTTCCCAGAAGAGTTGAAGCTGTTATAGCTGCAAAGAACAGCCCAACTCCATATTAAATTCATGTGCATGTAAAGGCAGACATCCCAGGTTTGGTCTGGCTCACAGTCTCCGCTCTAATTCATCCCAAAGGTGTTCCATCGGGTTGAGGTCAGGACTCTGTGCAGGCCATTCAAGTCAAGGACTCTAAGGGGCCAAGCCCAACCTCTGAAAAAAACAACACCTGAATTCAATGATTTGGAGGGGTGTCCCAAAACTTTTGGTAATATAGTGTGGCTTCATTGAAAACCAGCAGTTTATATAAGATGTCAGGATTTAATTCATTTTCATCGCTGTGTTGCAGTTGTGCCACAGTGAAATGCAACCGTTTCCAATCACAGGCATAAGCTATAGTCGATGACATGTTTTTAATCAAACAAGCAGAGAAGAGCTTTAAGTCTTTATATCTCTAAAACTGAATAGTATCATTTAATCTAAAATATAAATTATTCAATATTTTTATGAAGTAGCACATACCTATAGTTTGTGATACAGAAGAAGAAATCCACTATTAATTATAGTTTATATACATATTTCTTTTTGTTCTTGTCATATAGACTTTTAGTATACGCTTCCTTCTAAAAAAAACTGCATATATTCACTTCTACATCCTGTCAGGTTGGATCTGGACACGTGAGTCGCAGAGGCAGATCCAAGAAGCGAAAAGCCAGTTCGAGGGGAACGTGGCTGCCACTGCTAAAGATCTGGAGCTCAAGTATAAAGATACGTTGACAGAGAACCGACGTAGGACGGCCCTCCTGGAGCTGGAGCTAGAGAAAGCACATCAGCGTGTGGAGGGCTACAAGAAGGCCCTGGCCTCGCAGAGCCAGCGTTTTTCGGAAGAGCACAAGAAGCTGCAGAAGGAACGTGAGGAACTAGAGGAGGAGAAGAAGCGTGCCCTGAAGAATGGATCAGCTGGATTGGCGCTTCAAGCCGCTCTGCAACAGGAGGAGGAATGGCAGCAGAGAGCCCAGGCTTTGCTCCAGGACCTGGAGCACCAGCTGGTGGAGAGGCAGTATGCCTTCTGCAGCTACCTGCTGCCCAGGGAACGCAGGATGGACATGGAGAAAGAGCTGCTGCTCAGGGTGGCCAAGGACCCGACAGGGGTGGAATTGGGGCTGGAGGATGACATCAGGGACATTTTTAAACATGATAGGCACTGCGCAGACATCGGCAATATGGACAGGAGGAAAAATGGGAAGCTGATGTGGCTGTATCTTAAATACTGGAGGCTGCAGGTTACACTGCAGAAACACAAGAGAGCAGAAGACAGGTTGAAGACGTTGCTGCCTGATATCAAGAGAGCTTAGGAATTCTGACAAATATTGCACTTATTTTTAAACCTATGCCAATAGTGTGCAACAGATCTCATGGTTCATACTAATGTATATGTATTTACAGATTGACAAATTAAAGGGGGAAAAAAAAGGTTGTGCCATGTTGGAGGAATCCACATGTCCCCCAAATTCTTCCAACTGATCACCTTGATCCTGTGATGAAACCTTTATCCACCATGATCCCATCACTATCCACAGAGCACAAGCACTCGCTGAATGATGATGATGATGATGATGATGATGATTATAAGGAAAATGATGTAAATATGATCTCAAACCAGAGGAATATCTATGGGAGATTTATAAAATGATACGCACAGCGCTGTTCTCCACCTCCATCACCATCAAAACACTATCTGAGGAGAACCTTTAGAGCCTTCTTCACTTTTCCAGACACTTGAAGAATCTGACACAGTGCATTAAATGGTGTTTCGATGGCTCATCACGAGCCTACACACACCCAGTACTAAAACGCTCTCTTTTAATTCGTCACCCATCTGTTGTGTTTTCTTTAACTTTGCAAGTCAAGCGTATTTATATTTTTGTTTTAAATAATGCCGCTGCTGTTTTTCTGTTTTTTCTTTTCTGTTACTCCGCATGAAATTATAGCTGGTTCACCTGGACTCTTTTATTCCTACAGATGCCATGAAATCCTTCCTTTAATGATAAATAAAAATTAAAAACCAAAAGTGTACTGTCTTTTTTCGTGTATATAGACCACATCCTTTATAGTGCAGCTTTGTATAGAAGGTATATTGATGGATGGACACTGACCAGGCATAACATTATTACCACCTGCCTAATATTGTATCGGTTCCCCTTTTGCTACCGAAACAACCCTGGACCTGTCGAGGCATGGACTCCACTAGATCCCTGAAGGTGTACTGTGGTATCTGGCACCAAGATGTTAGCACCAGATACTATACATCCTGTAAGTTGCGAGGTGGGGCTTAATGGCAATTTACAGGACTTAAAGGATACTTTTGATAGATACTGACCACTGCAGACCAGGGACACCCCACAAGAGCTGCAGTTTTGGAGATGCTCTGATCCAGTGGTCTAGCCATCACAATTTGGCCCTTCGTCAAACTCACTCAAATCCTTATGCTTGTCCATTTTTCCTTCTTCTAACACATCAAAATGTTCACTTGCTCCCTAATATATCCCACCCTCTAACAGGTGCCATGATGAGGAGATAATCAGTGTTAGTCACTTCACCTGTCAGTGCTCATAATGTTATGACTGATCAGTGTATATGATTGCACTGTTATGCTATAATAAAGATATATTCTAAGGTGTAATATCCATCTGTCCATCCATTCATTTTCTGTAGCACTTATGCAACATGAGGTTGCCGGGACTCTGGAGTCTATCCCAGGGGACTCTGGGCACAAGGCTGGGGACACCATCCATGAATGGTATGCCAACCTGTTACAAGGGGCAATCAATTTAGAGATACCAGTCAGCCTACAACACATGTCTTTGGACTGGGGAAAGAAATCAGAGTACCCTTGAAGCATTTGGGGGAAGCAGGGATGACATGCAAACACCACACATACAGAATCATGGCAGGACTTGAACCCTAACCCTGGAGGTGTGAGGCATGATCACTAAACTGCTTTGCCCTTCAGATGTAATAATCACAAACATACATTATAAAATACACAAAAAAGCCTTTTAGATTAATATAAATTTTATTAGCTAAGAAATAACACAAGGATTCATAGCAATAACAATATTTATAATATGGATGCTACGCTACCGTTTTTTTCCTCTAGATGGCAGTGTGTGCTTAATCCTGACTATAAATCAATAAAGTGCTGTTCAGCAGTGGTTAAGAATTAAACACGACCCTAAAAAAGAGCATGGGGAAGCATATCAGAAAGGATATTCCAGATGGTCAGTAAGAGTCCTGACCAATTGTTTTCGTCTACATCTGGTAAACTAAGACATTCCTATATTAGTTCTAAATC
Organism: Hemibagrus wyckioides; assembly: GCF_019097595.1. Lineage (NCBI taxonomy): Eukaryota > Metazoa > Chordata > Actinopteri > Siluriformes > Bagridae > Hemibagrus > Hemibagrus wyckioides. The sequence continues at coordinate 14,615,243 of NC_080732.1, read as the reverse complement.
ACTTGAACATTATTCCTGGCACCTGAACATGTGCTCGTATCCACCATTAATACACAGACTTGCTGAATGATGGACTTTGTGTCTACTGAAAGGCAAATAATCCTAACACAAAGAAACTCCAATATACTGCATTGTAATGTATCTATATACATCTATATACAATAAAATAATACATAGATACAACATACTTACATTTACAACAGCAGTTTTTGTTTTTAAATGAAAAGAAATATGTAAAAGAACCGATCATTTCATTTGGTCAAACAATTAAAAGGGTCAAAGTAAATATTTGCACAATTTTATATAATTATATAATAGGTCCCTGATAAAACTTTTCCACAACGCATAAAACACCACTTTTAATGCAAACATTAAAAAATTATTACATAAAGAATCAAAAAATTTTGGGAGGAAATAATCAGTGGTAGAATGGGATGATGCTGACTGATGCATCTGATTTAACGGCTCTTCATGAACGGTTATTTTTCTTACACAACAGTGATTTGTTAAAGATGACAGTTTTTAATTGATTAATGATCGGCCCATTGCGTTTATACAAAGTTTATAGTTCTGTTAAATGTTAAAGAACGCCCACAAAGCAAGTTCCTGTTATCACTTACGTTATACCGGCTCTAGTAAAACCTCTCTGTTTTTAATCGCTCTCAAAATCCTCTGTCTTGACAGAAGACTCAAAGCCATGAATCTTGAGACTCCTTCCCTTTTTTTCTCCTTACAGAAAACTTCACTATATCTATGATCCTTCTTTGTCAAATAACAATGCCTTGTTTTCAAAGTGGTTTCTTACACTTTGATTATAATGGAGCATCCATCATACACTTCTCTGTATAAGTTACTATAGAAATATTTCAAACGTATTAAAACAAGTGTATTAATATACACACTATATTGCCAAACGTTTTGGGACACCCCTCCAAATCATTGAATTCAGGTGTTGTTTTTCAGGGGTTGGGCTTGGCCTCTTAGTTCCAGTGAAAGGAACTCTTAATGCTTCAGCTTCATACCAAGACATTTTGGACAATTTCATACTCCTGACTTTGTGGGAACAGTTTTGGCCCCTTCCTCTTCCAACATGACTGCACACCAGTGAACAAAGCAAAGTCCATAAAGACATGGATGAGTGTCCTGACCTCAATGGATAAGAGTCCTGACCCCAACCTGATAGAACACCTTTGGGATGAATTAGAGCGGAGACTGTGAGACCTTCTCGTCCAACATCAGTGCCTGACCTGACAAATGCGCTTCTAGAGGAATGGTCAAAAATTCCTATAAACACGCTCCTAAACCTTGTGGAAAGCCTTCCCTAAAGAGTTGAAGCTGTTATATTTGTAAAGGGTGGGCCAACTCCATATTACATTCATGTGCATGTAAAGGCAGATGTCCCAGTTTTGATCTGCCTCACAGTCTCCGCTCTAATTCATCCCAAAGGTGTTCTCGGGTCAAGGTCAGGACTCTGTGAAGCTCCTCCACACCAAACTCACCTATCCATGTCTTTATGGACCTTGCTTTGTGCACTGGTGTGGAACAGGAAGGGGTCAAGTTAGGAGTTAGGAGCATGAAATTGTCCAAAATTTCTTGGTATGCTGAAGCATTAAGAGTTCCTTTCACTGGACTTAAGGGGCCGAGCCCAACCCCTGAAAAACAACACCTGAAATCAATAATTTGGAGGGGTGTCCAAAAACTTTTGGCAGTATAGTGTATCTATGATTTATCTTTCAGATGCAAGTACTGTCAGAACTGCTGTTGTAGAAAATCAACCAATTAATCAGAGTCGAGAATTCAACAGTGCTGTAGTAAATTAAGTAAGATTATTGATAAGACTCAGTGTAGTGCACTATAAAAAGCGATTATTGCATTCATTCTTTATGTTCTCTGGAAATCACGAGCCAAGTCCCTCGCCGGTGACACGAGCGTGCGCACTGTGAACTCGGTACTGTCCGGTCTCTTTCGGCTCTCGCACATCTCAGAGTCCGAGCGCAAACTGGAAGGCGACATCTCTCTGTGTGTCTCCGGTGGAGTGCCGAGGTTCCTGGGCACGAAGATCTGTAGCGGAAGCTTGGTTTTAAACGGCAGATGATACTCACGCAGCTTTGTTCCATCTTCACCAGTGCAGTAGGTCTGATTGAGGAACCGGCGCACTACAAAATGACGCACGCGCTTTCGTACATAAGACTCCTTTCGCGCTGAGTCTTTCTCAGTGAGTGAGTCTCTGTAGAAAAGCATAATAGATATCATAGAAATTATATATATATATATATATATATAATCATCATATAATACCCCCCACCCCCATCAAAAAAATCCCAGATCCATGCACCATGCACCGGCCAATTTAATAGGAACACCTGCCCGTTCATGCCAGCCAGTTATGTGGCAGCAGAACAATACATAACATCATGTATCATCAGATACAGGTCACTAGCTTCAGGTCAAATGTTCAAATCAAACATCAGAATGAGAGATAAATTTGGTCTCGGTGACTTTGACCATAGCATGGCTGTTGGTGCCAGACAGGCTGGTTTGAGTATTTCAGAAAATTAGAAAATTTCCCAGAATTATCTTGCACAACAGTCTATGCTTCACACACACACATACACACACACACACACACACACACCAAAAAAAAAACAAAAAAAATATCCATTCAGCAGCAGCTCTGTGGTCAGAACTAACAGCCTTGTTGATGTGAAAGGTCAAGGCCTAGACTGGTGCAAGCTGACAGGAAGTCTACGGTTACTCAAATAATCACTCTTCACAGCTGTGGTTATTATTGTCACTCTTCATAACTGTGGTGATATAATATTCATTATCATTTCACACACACCACTGTAATCATCTCAAATTATTTGTGCTTACATAGCATCAAAATTCTACACATATATTTCTATATACTATAAGCCCAAAATCTAATTCACTGCATACTGTAATATCATTCCTTCAAAAATTTAATTTTTATAATTAATATTAATACTATTGTAATGTATTTGACTAAGTTCTGTTGTTCTGATCTGTAAGTATTATTACTAAAAAGGACATTTTGTGATTATTTTTTTATTATTACCTATTATTTACTAGCAGTATATTATGATCTAGAAATATTATCTTGAACATTGTGTATGTTGTTACAGTGACTATAAAGTCAGTACTGAGTAATAATATAAAAACAATAGCAATAGAGGAAGAGTACTGACGTGGTCTCAAAGCATGACTGGTGTGATATTGACATCTTGACACTCATTACAAGGGATTGATCTTGTCTGAGAACAGGTTAAAGCCTAAAAATACTATGTGGTGTCTAAGAAAACCCTCAGATTAGCGACAGATTAGTAAATCTGTGCAAGATTAAATTCAGTTATGTTCATTTACAATGTCATCCTTTTATTCTGAACAATTTGTAACCAAGAGAAACATACTTGTACTCTGGTCTTGTCTCCATGACCAGGTCTAACCAGGTGGCTTCATATGATTCCCTTTTACTCTCGTCGACCTCTTTCACGTCGCTGTAAGAGTTGACCAGGTACGACCTCGGGGTCCGGCTCAGGCAGTGCATCTCGTTCTGAACTACATCAGATAACAGCAATAATTATAACTCATAACTAGCAATTGATGGTAACTTCACTGCCTGGTGGTCCTTAAATAATCCGATGCTGCTATTTTTAGACTCGGACAACATGATAAGCGTGTACTGATTGGTTTACTCTATGGGCAGAAAGACTAATCCCCAGTACTTGTTACTTACATGTAGAGGGCAGCTCCATCAACATGACCATGTGGCACATCTCAGCTTTCTCATCTTGACTTTCTTATCATGACTTGATGATTATTGCTGATGATGGTGAAGTGAAGCAGTGTGCTGTGATGTGATCTTAAATAATTACATTCATCGATATTTGATTAGAAAACATTAGTAAGATACCTGCATATTATAATATACGTTATTAGCAGTATGTATATTTGCACAGTAGAATGAATAAATGATTGAAAACGTCCCGCATATAATATCCCACGTATAAGGTATATTCGTATATTCCGATATATTTTACTGAGATCCCAGATGATCTAAATGTTCAATATCAAAATGACCTTCATGTAAGTGTCTCCTGTTTCTGAGTAGGCCTGTCTATAAATAGAACAAGACCCAGACTTCTCTGACACAACCGATGTAGTGGAGTCACCGTTCTTTTTCGGAGTTGTCAGTGTGTTTCCTTGAATGGCACGTGCCCCTCAGTGATGCAGAGGTGTTGTATGGACATTTTCTGCATCACTGCTGTCAATCACTTTCATTATACAAGGACACACACAGGCTTATGTGAAGGAATACATAACCCTTGTCTACTAGTGTTGATAAAATACAGGACTGTGTATAGATGTCAGTGTGTATACCACAGCGGCATGTGACGTGTGTCTTCAGCATGGACAGTTTGTTATTTGAACGTTTCTACTATCAATTTATAATCATATGTGATTTTCTTTACTGTCTTGGACATACATGTGTCTTTCAGTCTCACTAAAAAGTCTCAAGAGCTAGTCTAGGTATACATGGTCCAACTTTGACCAGCAACAGCATCTCTGAACTTTTGGTGAAGGTCCCAGTGGATGGTGGAAGCTATGATGGAGCCTGTGGGATGCCTCAAGCATCCAAAGTGTCCATGGAGCTCTCTGTGGAGCTTGGTTTGGGCGTCTGTCATTCCATCACAGCCTGAACCTTAATCTTTGGATCCAAGACCAACCCCAGGATAGAGCTAGTGGTTGACGCAAGTGGCATTTCAAGGTTGTAGGGGTGTCCAGTATGCTGGGATAGAGGCTCTGTTATCTGCAGGCGATGTTGTTCTCTAGGCACCATCTGACACGCCCTTGAACATTTTGCTGCAGGGTGTAAAGTGGCTTGCTCATGGTTTGTTCTCAGAAAAGAGACAGAGTGTTCACTTCAGGTGAGGGGAGAAGACCTTTCCTCTTCCTGTGGTGGAAGATGCAAGTGTTTTTTTGCATGTCATATTTCATTGCTGCCACCAACTGCTGCTATTGCAAGTGTATATAGGTTTACAAAACCTCTTACAGTTTGTTTACAGATCCTCTTAATGGTCAATACAGACCATGGGTAGCACTGTTTTATGTATCTGTCCTGTAGGATATTGTATCATTTGTCTGTCTTTTGTCTTGCACTGTTAGCTCTAGGTTGCACACTATGCACTTAATGTGGCCAAGGCAACTCCTTTTTAGCCCTTAGCTCTGTGTTTTATGTAGTTCTGTGTCGTTTTATGTAGCGCCATGGTCCTGAAGGAACGTCGTTTCATTTCATTACGTACTGTCAGCTACATCAATCAGGCATAACATTATAACCACCCGCTTAATATTGTTTTGGTCCCCCTTTTGCTGCCAAAACAGCCCTGACCTGTCGAGGCACAGACTCTACTAGATCCCTGAAGGTGTGCTGTGGTATCTGGCACCAAGATGTTAGCCAGCAAGTCCTCTAACTTGTGAGGTGGGGCCTCCAATGGGCAACGTACAGAACTTAAAGGATACCTACAGGACTCAAAGGATGCTAATAGGATTGGCCATGATGAGGAGATAATCAGTGTTATTCACTTCACCTGTCAGTGCTCATTATGTTATGCCTGATTGGTGTATATGTGGTTGAATTGACTATCAAAGCTTCTTGTTTTGAAAGATCTTATTCACAAACAAATGGAAAATTATTGTGATTGGCAAACAGATCAGGACAGTCAAAGAAGTCAACAACAAAGAAGTCATATACAGTATAACGCATGGGTGAGGCGATAGAGCATCACCAAGTATGTATAATGCCTCGGTTGGTGAAGAAAGATGAACGAGTTTAAATTCAGTGAGTCATTGAGACAGACTTGTCCAGTGCAGACCCCATCAATAACTGGTAATTAAGACTCATTCTAAGTACTATTACTGCATTCGTGCAGCTGACGCATTGCACAGCTGCAAAAGCTGTGTCTCCGGTCCCTGATTCCCAACAGCTGCAGACAACAAACATGATGTAACGTAACGTAACAGAATATAAAGAGAATTCAAGGCGCGAAAGCAAACTGCAAAAAACAAGATCACGTAACACAGACACAAGAGAAGCAGGTGTGTGTACACAATGTAAATGATGTGCTGAGACAGAGGAGAAACACAGTTAATGTAAAGTAGGGTGTGGCTAACAAGACCAAACAAAAACACGACCATGTGGCTTTCTCTGAGGCCCAGGGAAAGCTGATCTTGCTTTTAAGAAAAGGTTGATTAAATAAATAAGAAGTAAAATAAAAAAAGAGAAGATGCTAAAACTAAGCATAATGCATTCAAATCCTGTCAAGTCTACAATGATAACTTGTGTAATTGGAAAGGTCTCACCATCTTTAAGGGTAAAAAAAGGTTATTATGACGAAATAAATGGACTTTTAAAAGCTAAGCATTGGTTAGTTGGGAAATTCCTGCTGTGGAGGTGTTGTGTCGAATTACGGGCGAGCGAGTGCAAGTAGAAACATCACAACCTTACCAACTGCTGAGCCTGTGCCCTTGCCAAGCACTTGAGCTGTAACTGGAGCTTGGGTCTAGAGCTGATGACAAGTGCAATACACAGTATTTTCATGAAATGATGGATGGAGCAGTGCACAGAGACTCTGCTTAATAGGTTAGTCTCTGTTGCTTTTGGAACAACAAGACCAACTAAATGTTTACAGCGAATTTTAATAAATCTTAAAGGTGCATTTAATCAGCTAAGTGCTGAAAATTGTTATATGGAACTGGATGACAAAAAATATATAATAGTATAATAAATGCACAACCTAATATTTTTTTTTTCCCTATTGTATATTTAGAAATTAAAATGACTTCAGTTAATAATTCATTATTTGGTCCTGAACACTATTAAAAGTATTTGGTCCTGGAATGGTGTCAATAAATGCATCAAATCGCATCAAATATTTTTTTTTTCCAAGGATTGTTTGCTGGATACAAGAATGTGCTAGCACTTTTCAAGGAATGCATCATTTATTATTATGGAAATACTGCTTATTGGATCACGATATAAAAACATTGGCAAAACATTTTCCAGATTTCTTCATCGCCATCATCCGTCATACCAGTATGTGGCCACACCTTAATGTTGCAGACTGATGGATGGGGGAGTGTAGAACTATCCAGAGAGGGCTCTACTTATAAGATTATGCTCTCGCTCAGCTTTGGAGTTGGACTAGAGGTCATGCACCAAATATTAAAGCTACAATAAGAGAAGTCTCTGTAAACCAGAAAATATCCCATATGACCCGGATGCCCAAAATCTAATCAGGAATGAGGAAGCATGTCTACCTGCTAGTAAGTTTTAAAAGGCTTTACTGTTTGAATTTAGCAATCTGGGACTCTATGCAGCATGCATGCCTTGTGAGGGTTGAGAAAATACTAAAATTGACGAGTGTGCATGATTCTAGTATGTTAAATCTCATTATCACCTGCTGCTGGGGTATTTGTGGCCTATTCTTCCCTTTCTTGCAGTTATCATATATAAAATAGTCAATTTTAAACCACCATGAACTTGACCAGGATAGAGTAGCTATCCTGTAGTAGCTATCTACCATCCTTAGCTTTTTTGTTAGGTGACCAGTCCTGATACTCACCTCTACATTAAAACCCGAGAGATGTAATAAATCATCACCAGCAGGGGGCGTCATTTTTACAACCCCTATGCTTTTAAATCACACGTTATACAAGTCACACGTGCAATCAGCTGTGTTTCCAAGCCGTCTTATAAAGATTTTATTACACGCCAGAATCTCATCTCAACTCATTCCCCTAAAACTGTGGTGCACCTGAAGCCACTGCTGAGTCTGTGTAATGGAAATGAATTCTGTCATCAACTCATGTGATCTGTAAGTATACAGTGACACCGTAACCCCATCTGTTCTGCTGAACAGCTTTATGACAACGATGCGATACCGTAATCCAGTTACATATGAGGTGGAACATGGCAGGAATATTTGGAATTCAAGTTTCAGCAGTTGCACTTTTATTTACGTCAGAGAAACCCTGAACTGACCTGCTCCTCCACGTCACTCCTGGGCAGGCTGGGCAGCATTTTGTAATAGTACTAATAATATATGTATATTTTTAGTCACAAATTTCTTAAATTTATCTTGTTTTCCTCCAACACTCTTTACAAACCAACTTGATATTGTTAATACAACACGTGTAGTGACTTTGTTGTGATATTGTTAATACGTTTAACTCTCTCTCTATGGACGATATGTACATTTACTCTGGTCTGGAGGATTCTTTGCTTTTCCTGCACCTCAGAAAAAACATAGTGGATTGACACTGAGCCTTTGATTCCCACCTTGTGCCCAATTTGACCAGGATAGGCTCCAGATC